>NW_024609749.1:0-45000 GCF_018296145.1 Oncorhynchus tshawytscha
AAAGAAATCTGCCTCGAAGAGCGTCATTGGAAACCATCTCCTGAAGAATCAAGTTTTTACTGATGATACAACAGAATGTCAGCGCGAGGAAGGCACATCCCATACTGTTATCTACACCCCAGATATTGAAGAAAACCATCATCCAAACCAGATAATTATTGATTGTATGGCACTTTCATACCCAGGCCCTCATGCGTTCCTGCTTGTAATTGAGGAAGGACAGGTAATACAAGATGAGGTTGAAAAGCAAGTTAAATGGTTAGTGAAAACCATTGATAGATCAATCAACAATAACTTAACACTTGTGTTACCAAGCAGTCACAACCCCAAAGTGATAGACATGCCCAAATTAAAAATCTGCACAGCTAATGATCTGGACAAACACTTGGCAGACTTAAAAAGTCCAGTTAAGTATAGCTACGACAGGTACTCTGAGGACATTGTGGAACACAGAAGCAAAACTTTGAGGGGTAAAAGAAAGGCTCTGGATGACAGGTAAAACCAAACTACATAAATGTAACTGCATTTAAAATGTCTCTGTTCTAAAGTTGTCAAGACTAGTAAAGATGTGATTTGTCATGACTGCATACCTTAGTTCCAGAAAGAATCACAAACTTGCAGACAGAGGGTTAGAAGATGGCGCTTCCAGATCTAACAATCACACTGAAATATATGGTAAGCCCTTGAGGGGAGTTTTCATAATACCAGGGTTTGGGGGATTCCATAAAAAAATCGAATTAAATTCCCTCTCTTCAATTCCAATTTTAAGTAAATAAAAAAATAGGTGGATTAAACATTACGGCTTTGGATTTATTCTATAACATTATTTCTGTTTACTGTCTGTCTTGATTGTCCCTCATCAGGTGGAAGTCCCCGCAATTCAAGCAATACGTTGGACATCGTGCTCCTGGGACAGACAGGATCTGGAAAGAGTGCTAGTGGAAACACAATCCTTGGAACCAAATGTTTTGCATCATGTGCAAGCGCTTCACCAGTTACTAGAGACTGTCAGGTCACAGAGAGTCATATGTGTGGGAGGCAAGTGAGGGTCATTGATACCCCTGACTTCTTTGATGAAGCTATTGACCTTTCAGTTAGAAATGAACAGATTGAGAAATGCAGACAACTCTGTCAGTCTGGTTCTTGCGTGTACTTATTGGCCATTCAGGTTGGCCGATTCACAGATGGTGAACGAGATATATTACATAAATTACAAAATGTTTTTGGCTATGACATCATTGAGAAAATGATTGTCCTCTTCACTCGTGGAGAGGATCTAAAGGACAGCATAGAAGAATTCCTCACAGCTGCAGAATTCCATCTCAAAGATATGGTTCAGCACTGTGCGGGCACATACCATGTGTTCAGAAACAAAGACCACAATGAACAGCAGGTTAAAGAGCTGATGGAGAAGATCAGATGCATTTCTGGGCCATGAGGGGGGGGGGGGGGAAACAATCCATATTGCAAAAGTTGTTTTTGTTCATGTTGTCAAAGATTAATTAAGTGTCCCCAATTATTATTTTAGGGCACATGATTAGTGTGAGCAATAGCTCTAAAATGTAATTGATAATAAATGTGATGTCTTCAACTTTAGCTATTGAACGTTTGAGTGCATTTGTTCTATATTTAGTTTTGCAGTACATTGCCACTGCTGATATTTAGATGCATGCTTAGTATAATTATTTTTTAGTTCTAAATGTTGACTTTAATTGCATGTTTAAAACATAATCAGAAACTTTGTTTTTGGTGGAAGATAATATTGTGCAATTCATGTTTAATTAATTTAACCAATTTGTCACAAGAAGAAGCTCAATTTCTTATAGAAGGAAATTAAAATGAAATTGTAAATCAAGTGTTCATGTCAGTACAAAGTGAAACTGTCTGGAAATCACTGCCCAGAAGTGTGTGAAGGAAACATGCAAATAATATTTCACTTAATCATACTAATAAAGTGTTTTATTGCAATATTTTCACACATTTGAGCCTTGATTATTTACTGTTATACAGTAAATGCTCAGCCAATATTTTCTATATGAAAATTAAGTGCAGGATGGTAACTTAAAAGGGCAGAGAAAGCTAAGCTTGAAAGTATTCATCAATGGAGAACTAAGGATTCAGTGTAGCAGGTAGCTAGCTCATTATCTCGGAGGTAAAGGTGAGCCAGATTGCGGTGTTTGCCTTTAGTGCTTGATAAGGAAGCGCAACAACAGGGCTGTAGACAGCTATATGCTTTATGTTTGGGATCTGATTAGATCTTCCACTGAGTCCTGAATAGCCCCCCAATACCACCTCTACCTGTTGATTGACTGTCACACTGAAGCATTGAGGAGTCTTCATTGCCATCACGATACACAGATCAAATGTTTTTGCTATGTCATCCATCAAACACAGTTTTGACTTGAAGTACAACTATTGACTTTTACTAGTAGATTGGTAAAGATAATTAACATAGCAGGTTATGAAAAGGGTTAGCGAACATTGTCCCATATGCATCTTGAACATGGAAATATGTATTTTCCTCTTCAGAGGACAAATATATGTTTTGCTTTTATATAGCTTTTCTGCTACATATACATAGTGGTGAGAAAAAGTATGAATTCTTTGGATTAATCTGGATTTCTGCTTGAATTGGTCATACGATTTGATATGATCTTCAGCTAAGTCACAACAATAGACAAATGCAGTCTGCATAAACTAGTAACACACAAACTACAAGTTTTCATGTCTTTTTTGAACACACCGTATAAACATTTACCATGCAGGGTGGGAAAAGTATGTAAACACTTGGATTTAATAACTGGTTGACGCACCTTTGGCAGCAATAACCTCAACCAAACATTTTCTGTAGTTGCGGATCAGACCTGCACCATGGTTAGGAGGAATTTTGGACGAAACTGTTTCAATTCATCAATATTCTTGAGATATCTGGTGTGAACCGTTCTCTTGAGGTCATGCCACAGGATCTCAATCAGACTGAGATCAGGACTCTGACTGGGCCACTCCAGAAGGTGTATTTTATTCTGTTGAAGCCATTCTGTTCTGTGTTTGGGGTCATTGTCCTGTTGCATCACTCAACTTCTATTGACCTTCAATTGGCAGACAGATAGCCTTACATTCTCCTGTAAAAAGTTTTGATAAACTTGCAAATTATATTTTCCGTCAATGATAGCAAGCTGTCCAGGCCGTGATGCAGAAAAGCAGACCCAAACCATGATGCTCCCTCCACCGTACTTTACAGTTGGGATGAGGTTTTGATGTTGGTGTGCTGTGCCTTTTTTCTCCACACATAGTGTTGCATGTTCCTTTCAAACAACTCAACTTCAGTTTAATCTGTCAACAGAATATTTTGCCAGTAGCGCTGTGGAACATCCAGGTGCTCTTTTGCGAACTTCAGATGTGCAGCAATATTTTTTTTTGGACAGCAGTGGCTTCTTCTGTGGTGTCCTCCCATGAACACCATTCTTGTTTAGTGTTTTACGTGTCGTAGACTGGTCAACAGAGATGTTAGCATGCTCCAGAGATACTCTGAATGATCGGCTATGAAAAGCCAACTGACATTTTACTCCTGAGGTGCTGACCTGTTGCACCCTCGACAACCACTGTGATTATTATTTGACCATGCTGGTCATTTATGAACATTTGAACATCTTGGCCATGTTCTGTTATAATCTCCAACCGGCACAGCCAGAAGAGGACTGGTCACCCCTCATAGCTTGGTTCCTCTCTAGATTTCTTCCTAGGTTTTGGCCTTTCTAGGGAGTTTTTCCTAGCCACCGTGCTTCTACACCTGCATTGCTTGCTGTTTGGGGTTTTAGGCTGGGTTTCTGTACAGCACTTTGAGATATCAGCTGATGTACGAAGGGCTATATAAATAAATTTGATTTGATGTCTCAAGGCTTAAAAACTTTTGAACCTATTTCTTCCCTTTCATCTACACTGATGGATTTAACAAGTTACATCAATAAGGGATCATAGCTTTCACCTGGTCAGTCTGTCAAAGAGAGAGCAGGTGTTCATAATGTTTTGTACACTCAGTGTATATACTTCATTTCATTAAAACTAAGACAATTAAAAAGTACTGACTGTATTTGTCAACACAACCTGTAGTAATATAAAAACCCAAACTACACTGACCTGACAACCTGTAGTAATATAAAAACCCAAACTACACTGACCTGACAACCTGTAGTGATATAAACCCCAAACTACACTGACCTGACAACCTGTAGTAATATAAACCCAAACTACACTGACCTGACAACCTGTAGTAATATAAACCCCCAAACTACACTGACCTGACAACCTGTAGTAATATAAACCCCAAACTACACTGACCTGACAACCTGTAGTAATATAAACCCCAAACTACACTGACCTGACAACCTGTAGTAATATAAACCCCAAACTACACTGACCTGACAACCTGTAGTAATATAAAACCCCAAACTACACTGACCTGACAACCTGTAAAAAACATTTCAGTCTGAGCCAAGTGCATGGAAGTGAGTAAATATGCTTCTTTCTAGAACTCCAGAGAAAGTAGAGAGATGTCAATAACCTTTATTGTCACTTTGCCTAATGTTTGGCCCAGGCATGAGTTCAGAGGGTTTGTCTGATTGATAGAATGCAGTTTAGAATACAATATCCTCAGTGTCAGTCTGTTACTGCTTTCTTGTCAGCTCCTTTTTTTTACATGACAATGAATGACAAGGGGATGTTCTCAATTGCATATTCCTCGAGTCCTTGTCTCCTTCTCAAAAACCATTGAAGGAGAAGGTCAGAGGGAAGAGAAGGAGACGGGGAGAGTGGGTGCGAGGAGTATGCAATTGAGAATGCAACTCTTCCAGTTTACATGTGAAGTTTAGAATGTGTTTTTTGGTGGGAAATTATTATTCTTGGTAAAAAAAACACTCCAGGTCATGAATGTCTAAAACTAGATAGAAGGGATGTAGAAATTATAATGGATCTATAGATTTTAAAATATCTGCACTTTTTCTGGCCCAGAAATTGATTTGGACAAACAAATCAATCCCCAAAAAATCTGTTTGGCCCTCAAGCAGAAAAGTTTGCCCATGACTGCTTTAGAACACATTCTACAGTTCAGAATGGATATCTGTGACTTTAGAACACATTCTAGAGTTTAGAATGGATATCTGTGACTTTAGAACACATTCTAGAGTTTAGAATGGATCTCTGTGACTTTAGAATACATTCTAGAGTTTAGAATGGATATCTGTGACTTTAGAATACATTCTAGAGTTTAGAATGGATCTCTGTGACTTTAGAACACATTCTAGAGTTTAGAATGGATCTCTGTGACTTTAGAACACATTCTAGAGTTTAGAATGGATATCTGTGACTTTAGAATACATTCTAGAGTTTAGAATGGATCTCTGTGACTTTAGAACACATTCTAGAGTTTAGAATGGATCTCTGTGACTTTAGAACACATTCTAGAGTTTAAAATGGAAATCTGTGACTTTAGAACACATTCTAGCATTTAGAATGTATTTCTGTGGATGCGGTCCTGTTCCATCTGAGACTTGGCCTTCTTCTTGAGCAGCAGGATGTGTTCAGAAAACTCCCTCACAGCCCCCAGGCCTGCAGCATTGTGGCAGGAGTATTTAGCAACGTTGATCGCCACCACTGGGGCGTCCCGGGGTACTGCACTCAGCCCAGCAAGGTTCAGACAGTCAACATCTGGTGCATCATTACCTGTAGGAGGGAGAGATGGAGGGATGAAATGGAGGTGTGAGATTCATTTGTATTTTATTTTAAATCTATTTAAGTGTCCATACAGTGGTTATGGAAGTATTTTAAGAATGATCTTGGACTACAGGAAAAGGCGGGCCAAACAGGCCCCCATTAAGAAGATTTAGCATGGGTCCCCAGATCCTCAAAAAGTTCTACAGCTGCACCATCGAGAGCATCGTGACCGGTTAATCACCGCCTGGTATGGCACCTGCTCGGCATCTGAACGTAAAGTGCTACAGAGGGTAGTGCGTACGGCCCAGTACATCACTGGGCCCAAGCTTCCTGCCATCCAGGACCTATATACTAGAGGAAAGAGGAAAGGCCAAAAAATTGTCAATGACTCCAGTTACCCAAGTCATAGACTGTTCTCTCTGCTACCGCACTGCAAGCGGTACCAGAGCGCCAAGTCTAGGACCAAAGGCTCCTTAACAGCTTCCACCCCAAAGCAATAAGACTGCTGAACAATTCATCTATTTACATTGACACCCCAAACAACATCAATACTGATACAGGGAACACACAGGGAAGTAGACAGAAATAGGGAAGGCAATCAACAAATGAAAGGAGTCCAGGTGAGTCCAATGATGCGCTGCTGCGCATGATGGTGACCGGTGATGAAGTGCAGGTGTGTGTAACAATGGTGACAGGTGTGCTTAATGAAGGCAGTCTGGCGCCCGAGAGGGAGAGCGGGAGCAGGCAAGTTATTTAATCAGTGAAGAACTTACAATCACTTCCTGGCAAGAGATAACGGAGGGATGAGAGGAGATAAATGGAGAGAGATGAAGGGTTGAGAAGAGAGAGAAATTACCACTGTAGCCAGGTTTTGTTTCACAAGTGTCATTTCGCAATGAATTTGTCTACTTTCAACTTTTTTTTTTTGATAACCTGATTGGACTACATTTTATTTAGGAGGAATAGGCCTGAGTTCTAGAGACCTACAGAGCTGCGTTGTGTGGATGTCACACTTCTCAGTAACAGAGGGGGGGTCTGGCGACGGGTGGGGGACAGTACTTATCGAAGGTAAATCTGAACCACTTTCAGTTCAACTCTTTTATGCCTGAATGTACGCAAAAATTAAGAGAATTCAATGTTTAGACTTAATGCATCATAAAAATATTGATATTGCATTTATCCAGGAATCTCATTTGCGAGTAGGGAATATTCATCGCTTACAGGACAAGGTGTATAACGTTGCTGCTTCGACTAGTGGAGCCTCTAAGTCCAAAGGCGTTGTTATTTTGATTAAAAGGAATATAACTTTAGTTATCGAAGAGACTAGCGAGGATACTTCAGGCCGCTTAGCTTCCATGTACACGTCTATGGCAAGAAAGTAGCATTTGTGTCCATCTCTGCACCCACTGTTTTTGAGGACAGCTTTTCCGCTGGGCTTACCAATATATTGTTATCACTTTCAGAGTATGAATTGGTCATAGGGGCAGATATGAATGCAGCTTTCGATCTCAACCTTGATAGATCCACACATTAGTGTGGATGACTAAAGCATCATTAGTGTTGAATGGAATGACGGAACATCTCAGTATCTCTGTGTGGCGAGTTCAGAATCCGGGCATCAAAGATTATACCTGTTCTTCTGCATATCACAAATCATACTCTAGAATTGATTGTATTCTATTCTCACACACTCTAAGTATGTGCGTCATGCTAATATAAATATTGCCTGCGATGCTTTCAGATCATGATCCCCTGGTTACCCAAGTGGATGTGAGCTTTAAGGTAAATAAAACAAAACATTGGCGTTTTAATACGACCCTTCTTCAAAACGTATTGTTTTTGGCTAAATTTCCATTTGCATTCTTAGCAAAAACAAGGACTCTAGAAGACCCCAGGTTTACATGGATGGCTACTACAGGGTTTATCACAGACTTTACATCTTATGCTTCTGACCTCAATAAAGCCAGGAATCATAGAATCAAGTTATTGGAGGAAAAATGTCAATAATTTCAACAAAACCTGAAAAGGAAATACTCAAATAATGTCAGCAATGATTTGAGGGTGGTTAAACTGGAACTGAATGGTTTATTAAGGAGGAGAGCTGAGTTCATGCATAGAGTGAGGCAGAACTATCATTTTAATGGGAGCAAACCAAGCAGGCTTCTAGCCTTAAAATTCAAACAAAGTGAATCTATTCAATCCCTGTTTTTAAAGGCTTACTCTCTGATCCACAGGAAAGTAATGCAACATTTCAGTCTTTTTACCAGGAGTTATATACATATTCTATCCAGGTTGAACCAGACAAATGCAGTTTTTAGATCATCTTGATTTGCTCGTATTGGAGGAGAAGCCATCTGTGGATCTGGGCCGAACCATCTCATTAGAGGAACTGGAGTCAGCACTGAAAGGTGCTAAAAGGGGAAATCACCTGGCCCGGATGTCATTCCACCTGAGCTGTTACTATAAACCACCTGTCCCGAATGGCATTCCCCCTGAACTGTTACTATAAATTACCTGTCCCGGATGGCATTCCCCTTGAACTGTTACTATAAATCACCTGTCCCGAATGGCATTCCCCCTGAACTGTTACTATAAATTACCTGTCCCGGATGGCATTCCCCCTGAACTGTTACTATAAATTACCTGTCCCGGATGGCATTCCACCTGAGCTGTTACTACAAATCACCTGTCCCGGATGGCATTCCCCCTGAGCTGTTACTACAAATCACCTGGCCCGGATGGCATTCCACCTGAGCTGTTACTACAAATCACCTGTCCTGGATGGCATTCCCCCTGAGCTGTTACTACAAAGCACCTGTCCCGGGTGGCATTCCCCCTGAGCTGTAACTACAAATCACCTGTCCCGGATGGCATTCCCCCTGAGCTGTTACTACAAAACACCTGTCCCGGATGGCATTCCACCTGAGCTGTTACTACAAACACCTGTCCCGGATGGCATTCCACCTGAGCTGTTACTACAAATTACCTGTCCCGGATGGCATTCCACCTGAGCTGTTACTACAAATCACCTGTCCCGGATGGCATTCCACCTGAGCTGTTACTACAAATCACCTGTCCGGATGGCATTCCACCTGAGCTGTTACTACAAACACCTGTCCCGGATGGCATGAGCTGTTACTACAAATTCCCGGATGGCACCTGAGCTGTTACTACAAACACCTGGCCCGGATGGCATTCCACCTGAGCTGTTTACAAACACGGATGGCATTCCAAAACACCTGTCCCGGATGGCATTCCACCTGAGCTGTTACTACAAATCACCTGGCCCGGATGGCATTCCACCTGAGCTGTAACTACAAACACCTGTCCTGGATGGCATTCCACCTGAGCTGTTACTACAAATCACCTGGCCCGGATGGCATTCCACCTGAACTGTTACTACAAATCACCTGGCCCGGATGGCATTCCAACTGAACTGTTACTACATTTTGGGGGAATTTTAGGACCAGTATTATTGGAGTAAATTCATTAGGCCATCAACAGGTTTTTTTTTCATGAGTATATTAACTCTGCATTAATCTCTCTACTGCCAAGGAAAGGGAACGATCACACAGACTGTGCAAATTATCGTCCGATATATTTATTTAATTCGGACCAAAAATTGTATTGAAAAGTATTAAAAGTATTTGGATAAGTTGATTCACATGGACAAGTCAGGTTTTGTGAAAGGTCTCCTTGCAGCTGACAATGTCAGACGATGAATGCATGTAATACATGAAGCACAACAGCTGGACACGCCGTGTGCTGTGCTGTCTCTAGATGCTGAGAAGGCGTTGACAGGCTTGATTGGCAGTACTTGTGGGCTGTTTTGGAGAAATTTGGTTTGGGAAAGAATTTTATTGATATGGTTTGTGTGTTATATACTAACACTGTTGCTATGGTTTCTACTAATGGCGTACACTCAAGTCCATTCCCTATTTTTCAGGGATGTAGACAAGGAGATGTCCTATCCCCAACGTTATTCATTTAGTCGCTAGAGCCTTTAGCCCAACATCTAAGGCAGACTGTAGTGGGGCTTCTCCTATACTGATTACATCCTCCTCTCATACCATATCACTATATGCAGACGATATTCTCTATCAAAAATTCAATCTCCTCTTTAATTATCCACATTTGAAAAATTCAAATTGCTGTCCGGATATAAAATAAATTGGACAAAATCAGCATTAATGTCACTGAATGAAGCGGCCAAAAAAGAAGGAAGGAATGAAGGAAGGAAGTTGAACGGGATTTAACAGTTTGGGAGAAGTTACCAGTGTCGCTTCCATAAAGATGAATGTGTTTCTACGTATTAGTTTCCTGAGCATGATGATCCCACTCCCTCCACCTGTAGGCTATTGGGGAAGGATTGATAAACGTATACGTAAATACCTTTGGAATGGAAAACATCCAAAGATTGGGTTTGAGGTGTAACAATGAAAGAAGTGTCATGGTGGACTTGCATTACCAAATGTTTGTATTTACCACCAGTCTTTCCAGTTACGCCCACTTAGATCATGGTTTGATCAGTCTACATCAGTCTTTCCAGTTACACCCACTTAGATCATGGTTTGATCAGTCTACATCAGTCTTTCCAGTTACACCCACTTAGATCATGGTTTGATCAGTCTACATCAGTCTTTCCAGTTACACCCACTTAGATCATGGTTTGATCAGTCTACATCAGTCTTTCCAGTTACACCCACTTAGATCATGGTTTGATCAGTCTACATCAGTCTTTCCAGTTACACCCACTTAGATCATGGTTTGATCAGTCTACATCAGTCTTTCCAGTTACACCCACTTAGATCATGGTTTGATCAGTCTACATCAGTCTTTCCAGTTACACCCACTTAGATCATGGTTTGATCAGTCTACATCAGTCTTTCCAGTTACACCCACTTAGATCATGGTTTGATCAGTCTACATCAGTCTTTCCAGTTACACCCACTTAGATCATGGTTTGATCAGTCTACATCAGTCTTTCCAGTTACACCCACTTAGATCATGGTTTGATCAGTCTACATCAGTCTTTCCAGTTACACCCACTTAGATCATGGTTTGATCAGTCTACATCAGTCTTTCCAGTTACACCCACTTAGATCATGGTTTGATCAGTCTACATCAGTCTTTCCAGTTACACCCACTTAGATCATGGTTTGATCAGTCTACATCAGTCTTTCCAGTTACACCCACTTAGATAGGAATGGTTTGATCAGTCTACATCAGTCTTTCCAGTTACACCCACTTAGATCATGGTTTGATCAGTCTACATCAGTCTTTCCAGTTACACCCACTTAGATCATGGTTTGATCAGTCTACATCAGTCTTTCCAGTTACACCCACTTAGATCATGGTTTGATCAGTCTACATCAGTCTTTCCAGTTACACCCACTTAGATCATGGTTTGATCAGTCTACATCAGTCTTTCCAGTTACACCCACTTAGATCATGGTTTGATCAGTCTGCATCAGTCTTTCCAGTTACACCCACTTAGATCATGGTTTGATCAGTCTGCATCAGTCTCTTGGAGAACTATTGAGGAAGAACTTGTTTCACCTACTAGATTGCAAGATGAGTTATTCTCTGGTATATCTAATAAGAAATGCATATTGTATTTTGGTCCGATCATTTCTAATACAATAGAGAATTTTAGGAAGGTTGAGATGTTACTTTTATTGGTAACTTATTTTGCATCTCCTATGGCATAACAAGGCTATTACCTCCGGTAATAAACCGTTGGAGTCTAGAGCCTGGTCTGCAAAACTTAATGATGGTGTTGGAGTTGTGCCTGGCACTACTACCGCAAGGCACTACTAGTGTGTACAGCCCAGTACATCACTGGGGCCAAGCTTCCTGCCATCCAGGACCTCTATTTTTTATTTTACCTTTATTTAACTAGGCAAGTCAGTTAATGAAAATAACAGTGAGTTTACCCTAGGAACTGTCCAGTCCAGATCCCTGGGAATCATGGCTTTGATTTTGTCCTTGCCCAGCTCGGGGATTTGATCTTCAAGCCTTTCAGTTACAAGCCAGGGCCTTAACCACAGGGTCCTCACCTGGATCCAGGATCACCTGGAGGAGACAGAAAAAAACAAATGTCTATGCTCTGCGTTTTGTATGGGAGCTCTGTTTTGTATGGGTGCTCTGTGTGTTGAATATAAGCTCTGTTTTGTATGGGTGCTCTGTGTGTTGAATATAAGCTCTGTTTTGTATGGGTGCTCTGTGTGTTGAATATAAGCTCTGTTTTGTATGGGTGCTCTGTGTGTTGAATATCAGCTCTGTTTTGTATGAAAGCTCAGTTTTTTTTATGGAAGCTCAGTTTTTTTTATGGAAGCTCAGTTTTTTTTATGGAAGCTCAGTTTTTTTTATGGAAGCTCAGTTTTTTTATGGAAGCTCAGTTTTTTTATGGAAGCTCAGTTTTTTTATGGAAGCTCAGTTTTTTTATGGAAGCTCTGTTCTATGTATTGTACAGACTGAGTGTAAGGAGGAAATATCAGTTCATATTCAGTATAGAGTGATTAACACAATGTTTAACATACAGTATTTAGAGTTCTGTAATACAAATCATTCCCAGGTTGATGGTCACTAGACTTGATAGTGAATGTTATGGATTATTGTCTTATCTGTTGATAGTGATTGACACCAGACTGGATGTACAAGGTCTGAGGACACACTGATTATTCACTGTTGTATTGTATTGACATTGTGTGTGAACTCGGTTGATTCTGTAGCAGCTGGACAAGTCACTGCCTTTTGTTTTGTCTTCCTACAAGCCTCTGGGCTGGTGTTTATCTGGTGCTGTCTGATAGGATATAAAGGACCTGTCTCCAAGAGGCTGGTGTTTATCTGGTGCTGTCTGATTAGGATATAAAGGGCCTGTCTCCAAGAGGCTGGTGTTTATCTGGTGCTGTCTGATTAGGATATAAAGGGCCTGTCTCCAAGAGGCTGGTGTTTATATGGTGCTGTCTGATTAGGATATAAAGGGTCTGTCTCCAAGAGGCTGGTGTTTATCTGGTGCTGTCTGATTAGGATATAAAGGATCTGTCTCCAAGAGGCTGGTGTTTATCTGGTGCTGTCTGATTAGGATATAAAGGGCCTGTCTCCAAGAGGCTGGTGTTTATCTGGTGCTGTCTGATTAGGATATAAAGGGCCTGTCTCCAAGAGGCTGGTGTTTATCTGGTGCTGTCTGATTAGGATATAAAGGGCCTGTCTCCAAGAGGCTGGTGTTTATCTGGTGCTGTCTGATTAGGATATAAAGGGCCTGTCTCCAAGAGGCTGGTGTTTATCTGGTGCTGTCTGATTAGGATATAAAGGGCCTGTCTCCAAGAGGCTGGTGTTTATCTGGTGCTGTCTGATTAGGATATAAAGGGTCTGTCTCCCTGTTGCAACTTGTAATAAACCAGAATGATTTTTGATTGACTGCTCTCCTTTTTGTTCACCTGGAAATTCATATTACAACATAGACAATACAACCTAGACATTACAACATAGACAATACAACCTAGACATTACAACATAGACATTACAACATAGACAATACATTAATTTGTGGTAGCAGTCGTTGTAAAAAATAAAGTAACACCTGTCTGTCACTGTTTGATCTTTTAAAACACAATGAATGAATCACCTGTATTCATCACATTATCTTTGCATCTCCACTCCCTCTCTCTGCAGTGTGTGTGTTCTATATGTTCTGTATCTGTACCTCCACTCCCTCTCTCTGCAGTGTGTGTGTTCTATATGTTCTGTATGTACAGTATCTGTACCTCCACCCCCTCTCTCTGCAGTGTGTGTGTTCTATATCTGTACCTCCACCCCCTCTCTCTGCAGTGTGTGTGTTCTGTATCTGTACCTCCACCCCCTCTCTCTGCAGCATGCGGATACCCATAGTATCTCTGGTGTTGACTGAGACCATCTCCTCTCCAGAGACAGAGATGAGGACGCGGCCGTCAGTCAGACAGCCGGAGACGTTACACAGCAGCAGACGCACCACCTCAGGCTTGTCCAGGCCAAAGTAACCAAACCTGGACAGGAACAACACACACAGGGAAATACATTTGGACAACCACTCCTCTGTGTTACAGCATTGTTCATTGTGTTGCTTTACCACAAAATCTAATTATATTTAAAGTGCATTCAAATAAACACTTTCAGAGAGAGAGACAGAGACAGACAGAGAGACAGAGAGACAGAGAGACAGAGAGACAGAGAGACAGCAGATTGTGTTGCTTTACCACAAAATCTAATTATATTTAAAGAGAGAGAGAGAGAGAGACAGACAGAGACAGAGACAGAGACAGAGACAGAGAGACAGAGAGACAGAGACAGAGAGAGAGAGAGACAGACAGGGAGAGACAGAGACAGACCGAGAGAGAGACAGAGACAGACAGGGAGACAGAGGTAGATCGGAGTGAATGACTTGAACAGAGAGTGAACTTGAAATTGTAGGTCATTGATTTCAGACTACCTCAGTACTCTCTGTTCTGCCACGGGCCAGTCGATATCCACATCAATATCCACACTATACTCTGGCAGCATCTCATAGTAAGCCCACTTCCCCCCCTGAGAAAGACAACAACACAAAGTGTATTTCTATTAGCATTCAAAACACCAGTTAACAATAGAATATCTAGTAGTATCACAGATCAGTCCATCTCTCGGCTCACATCCACTGAATGAATAAACGTTATTGATCCCCTGAGGGGAATAGGGTTCACCACCAGCAACAGACATACACATCAGGGCCTGTATTCATAAAGCATCTCAGAGTAGGGCTGCTGATCTAGGATCAGGTCCTCCCTGTCCATATAGACGTATTCATAATGATTGAAAAAAGAAAACTGATCCTAGACCAGCACTCCTATCCTGAAATGCTTTGTGACTATGGGCCCTGATGGGGTATAGTGCCAGTTACCTGCAGGCCTCTCTCTATCGTCGCTCTGGTATAAATGTAGAAAGATCCGTTCTCACACAGCTCTCCATCCCAGTCCTGTCTCCGGGGCCTGTTACACGGGTCTAAATTCAGAGGCTGGGTGGCTAAACTACCTGAACAGGAGAGAGAACACATAGTCAATGTTATAGGTTTTAACTAGAAACTAGACTACTTCCTGGTCAGGAGAAAAACTCATTTGTCTAAACACCCCTCATCTCTCTATTGTGATACACAGTGATTAGTGGTGGATGGAGTTACTTCAATGTAATGTGCTTGTGAAAGATACTATATTTACAGTTGAAGTCAGAAGTTTACATACACCTCAGCCAAATACATTTAAACTCAGTTTTTCACAATTCCTGACATTTAATCCTAGTAAAAATTTACTGTTTTAGGTCAGTTAGGATCACCACTTTATTTTAAGAATGTGAAATGTCAGAATAATAGAGATAATTATTTATTTCAGCTTTAATTTCTTTCATCACATTCCCAGTGGGTCAGAAGTTTACATACACTCAATTAGTATTTGGTAGCATTGCCTTTTCAATGGTTTAACTTGGGTCAAACGTTTTGGGTAGCCTTCCACAAGCTTCCCACAATAAGTTGGGTGAATTTTGGCCCATTCCTCCTGACAGAGCTGGTGTAACTGAGTCAGGTTTGTAGGCCTCCTCGCTCACACAAGCTTTTTCAGTTCTGCCCACAAATTTTCTATATGATTGAGGTCAGGGCTTTGTGGCTTTGTGGTGGCCACTCCAATACCTTGACTTTGTTGTCCTTAAGCCATTTTGCCACAACTTTGGAAGTATGCTTGGGGTCATTGTCCATTTGGAAGACCCATTTATGACCAAGCTTTAACTTCCTGACTGATGTCTTGAGATGTTGCTTCAAAATATCCACATAATTTTCCTCCCTCATGATGCCATCTATTTTGTGAAGTGCACCAGTCCCTCCTGCAGCAAAGCAACCCCCACAACATGATGCTGCCACCCCCCGTGATTCACGGTTGGGATGGTGTTCTTCGGCTTGCAAGCCTCCCCTTTTTCCTCCAAACATAATGATGGTCATTATGGCCATACAGTTCTATTTTTGTTTCATCAGACCGGAGGACATTTCTCCAAAAAATACAAGCTTTGTCCCCATGTGCAGTTGCAAACCATAGTCTGGCTTTTGGCGGTTTTGGAGCAGTGGCTTCCTCCTTGCTGAGCGGCCTTTCAGGTTATGGCGATATAGGACTCGTTTTACTGTGAATATAGATACTTTTGTACCTGTTTCCTCCAGCATCTTCACAAGGTCCTTTGCTGTTGTTCTGGGATTGATTTGTACTTTTCGCACCATAGTATGTTCATCTCTAGGAGACAGAACGCGTCTCCTTCCTGAGCGGTATGACAGCTGGGTGGTCCCATGGTGTTTATACTTGTGTACTATTGTTTGTACAGATGAACGTGGTAACTTCAGGCATTTTGGAAATTGCTCCCAAGGATGAACCAGACTTGTGGAGGTCTACAACTTCTTTTCTGGGGTCTTGGCTGAATTCTTTAGATTTCCCCATGATGTCAAGCAAAGAGGCACTAGTTTGAAGGAAGGCCTTGAAATACATCCACAGGTACACCTCCAATTGACTCAAATGATTTCAATTAGCCTATCAGAAGCTTCTAAAGCCATGACATCATTTTCTGGAGTTTTACAAGTTCTTTAAAGGCACAGTCAACTTAGTGTATGTAAACTTCTGACCCAGTGGAATTGTGATTGAATTATAAGTGAAATAATCTCTCTGTGTGTAAACAATTGTTGGAAAAATTACTTGCCAAAACCGACTTGCCAAAACTATAGTTTATTAACAAGAAATTTGTGGAGTGGTTGAAAACGAGTTTTAATGACTCCAACCTAAGTGTGTGTAAACTTCCGACTTCAACTGTACATATGTCACGGCCGTCGAAAGAAGTGAACCAAAGTGCAGCGTGGAGCGCGTACATTTTCCTTTTTATTTAAAATGACAACCAACAAAACAACTGTGAAGCTTACAGGGCTACGACGCCTCTAACAAAGTTAACTACCCACACTGAAAGGAGGGAAAAAGGGCTACCTAAGTATCATTCCCAATCAGAGACAACAATAGACAGCTGTCCCTGATTGAGAACCATACCTGGCCAAAACATAGAAAACAAAACATAGAATACACACCCCACGTCACACCCTGACCTAACCAAATAGAGAAATAAAACGGCTCTCTAAGGTCAGGGCGTGACAACATGTTAGTCATTTAGCAGACGCTCTTATAAACACAATCCATTATCATTGAGCATTAGCATCTTACATCAAGATATGATGGGTAGGTGTTTTCAAACACACAATATCTAGGGCACTAGAGTTTTTCCTGGCTCTGGTCACATGGTCAGGACAAACTCCTGACCCTAAAGTGAGGGACAGTTTTTCCTCAGGCACAGTGTAGTGGAAAATGTTATGTGCTGTACACATTGTGTTCTTTCTCAAGGTTGGCATGTTCTGTAAACTGTCTGACAATGAGAATTGTTGTTTTGTGTTATTAAGTTGCGATGTGCTTATGGTTTGTTCACAGGGTGTGAGTTAAGCAGAAGAGGACCTAGATACAAGATAACCTCCCTCACTCTCCCACCCTGATACTCATTCCTTGTATCTGTGTCTGCTTAGTCATGCTGAGGAGACTTGTTTGTGCCGCGGTATAAAGGACAAGTGAAGGGACTGACCCTTCAGATCTCCTGACAGACCTGAACATTAAGTTTGTTGGAACCTCTCCAGTTAACTGATAATAAGTGTAAGGTCCTAAACATAACACATGGCTGTCCTGTACCTCCTTTCTTCACCTCCTGACAGACCTGAACATTAAGTTTGTTGGAACCTCTCCAGTTAACTGATAATAAGTGTAAGGTCCTAAACATAACACATGGCTGTCCTGTACCTCCTTTCTTCACCTCCTGACAGACCTGAACATTAAGTTTGTTGGAACCTCTCCAGTTAACTGATAATAAGTGTAAGGTCCTAAACATAACACATGGCTGTCCTGTACCTCCTTTCTTCACCTCCTGCCAGCGGAAGTGGTGTCGTCGGACCACGGAGAAGACGGACGTGAAGCCCTGCTTGGTGATCATCTCCAGGGCCTCCTTCAGGTGGAAGGGGTGCAGGCAGGGAGACGTGGCCTGGATGTGACAGATCACCTCCACCTCTGGAGGAGGACAACACAACAGATATTTGATTTATCCATTATTTAATCAGGTAGCCACATATGATATGACACATGAATACATCTACATGGTTACTGTTGACATCTGTATCCATGGAGTAGGTCCCACTTCATTTGGATAGCACCCTATTCATGGGTTGTCTATAGCCGCTCTCACACAATCAACAATCTACCACCTGAAACTCTTAATACCAGACGTGCTTCTACATCTGCATTGCTTAGTCTTTTGGGTTTTAGGCTGGGTTTCTGGATAAGCACTTTGTGACTTCTGCTGACTAAAAAGGGCTTTATAAAGAAATGTGATTGATTGATTGATATGCAACACTTTCCTAGGGTTGGGATTAGGGTTATGGTATTAGAAATTGAATTAAAAGAAAACAGCATGTGAGCATTATCATGTGAGCAACTGTGCAGGGGGCACAATAACTGTCACTGATTGGCTGGAGAGGGGTGAGTCAGACCACACACCTGGTTTCCCAGACTGGTGTTCTCAGGTTCTGATTAAAAAGCAGGAAGGAAAAACAGCAGCAGGCTCTGCGGCCCTGAAGGTCGTATGTTTCAAGTGTCTCGGAGTTGGAGTGCTGATTTAGCTCATAGATCACAACAAATAAGACTACATGGACAGGGGGGACCTGATCCCAGATCAGTATTCCTATTCTGAGATGCTTGATACATGCCGTCCCAGAGCCTTAGCCAAGCTAGCTTGATTCCTCATGCCTCCCTCCTTGGCTCCTACTCAAAAGACATTGGAGCAGAAGATCTGAGGTTCCTCCACTCAGATCTCCTCCTCTACTGCATTTTGAGAAGGAGGCAAGGAGAGAGGACATGAGGAATCAAGGAAATACACTTGACATTCACCCCCTACCTGGGTTTAATCGGGCGAATTCCTGGATGGTGTCAAGAGAGCTGGAGGAGTCTTTGGACACCTCTGGGCTCCTGCGGTGAACCTGAGCTCCCCATGCCTTGGCTACCTTCTCAATGTCATCATGGTCAGTTGATACCCACACACTGGGAGAAAGAACGGAACAAGTTGATTCCTCAGGCTTTGTAACAAGTAGGCTACGTCAGTGCAATCCAGTCTTGTGTGGCCAAGCCCAAACCAGGGAGTTCATTCAGAGACAGTACACTAACTTTCAGACAAACAAAATAAGAATCTGACATGGGTATACATATTTATACAACAAACAGTTACTAATGTATAGTTATGACCAGGAGTTAAAGTAGATGTCATTTCTTCTCAGTATGGAACCTCCTATGTGTGAACTTGCGTGTACTAAAACAATGCATGGGCCTAACAGGACCGGTTCTGGACGTTCTGCTGCCCTAGGCAAGACAAAAACAATGGTCACTATCCCCCTAAACTAGAATAGTGTAATGCAGGGGTTGGCAATAGGTTTGGCCTTAGGCCAGTTTTTTTCTCAGCTAATAGTTGTAGAACAGAACATTATAGAGGTCCCATTCATGATTAAACTACAAATTAAACACATTTTAACACATCTGGTTACTAGGCTATATAATGTCAAAAACATATCCTAATATTTTCAATCTGATTACACTGCTAAAATCACTAATGTCTCTATTAAATTATTTTGTTATTTTCCTTTGTGCCTTGATTGGGGTAAAACAGCTTGCAGTCAAGACAAAATGTGACTCAGAAAAAGTTTCAAAAGAAAGGTGGAAATGCAAATAGAAGTGTCAGGGAAGAATGGACAGAGGAATAGGTTTTCTTACCATATTTCTCCTATATCAAACCAGAGTGTAATGTTTGCAACGAAACGGTTACTGTTTGCAAATCATTAAATATTAGACATTATGAATCTAAGCATGGTAGTTTCAAAAGTTACCTTTCCACCCAGACAGAGACCCCACGAAGTAGAAAAATGTAAGCTTTAACTGCTGGCTACTCATCCGTTGCTTAACTCAACAACATAATTGCTTCCCTAAAAGCTGCCTGGGTTTAAACATACTCTTTTCAGAAAGTGAAAAGCTCAATTAATAGGGATAGATTAGCCAAGTATCATTGTTATGGGGCAGAATAATGTGAGGTGTTAGGTTTTGTTGGATGTGCGTCTTGGTCAGTTTAGTTCGGGAAATGCCGTCCTGGTCAAAACACCGCTCTAGGTGTGCCGGTGTTGTACCGAAAATCTCCCCTCTGACAGAATTCTCCCCCCCCTGCGACTTACTTGCTAGTTGAGATTTTTGCTCTTCACCCCGTTGTCAGTTTAGCCTACATTTCACTGATTTTAGTAGCAGAAATCATTTTTGTCTGCAGTTCATTTTGTATTAGTCTATAAATAAATCTCTTTGTCAAAATTCGTCATCTCTCCCATGTCTTATTCGACTAGTGATTTTTCAAGTGTAAGGATAATAATTCAGCCATTGTTGTTCTGAAATGTTTATTGCTTGCCAACATTTGACTCCCTCCATGTTTAATATAACACACACACATTCATTATTCATTTTGGTTGCCTATCCTGATGTGATGTGCATTCTATAGAAAATATTTGACTCTGATGTGTACCACAGAAAGGATTTGACTCTGATGTGTACCACAGAAAGGATTTGACTCTGATGTGTACCACAGAAAGGATTTGACTCTGATGTGTACCACAGAAAGGATTTGACTCTGATGTGTACCACAGAAAGGATTTGACTCTGATGTGTACCACAGAAAGGATTTGACTCTGATGTGTACCACAGAAAGGATTTGACTCTGATGTGTACCACAGAAAGGTTTTGACTCTGATGTGTACCACAGAAAGGTTTTGACTCTGATGTGTACCACAGAAAGGTTTTGACTGATGTGTACCACAGAAAGTATTTGACTCTGATGTGTACCACAGAAAGTATTTGACTCCATCCACAAAAGTAAGGACATTAGAAGGGTGGGGGGATCCTGACAGGGGGGAGATTTTCGGCACAACACCTGCCATGGGTCCTAATCATATAGTTCTACTTAGAATCCCTATTAAAGATTTGTCATTTGACTTTTAAAATGTATTACCTTTTATTGTGGCATAAATACAACCAGTCATGATGTTTTCATCTGATTGTCAAACAATCATATTCAAAGGGCTCCTTTACAAGGCTACCTGCGCACCTTCATCCACCCGCAACATATTTCCAACCTCCAAACAGCGGTGAATGGAAAGAGAGACATATGTTACACAAAACACCAACAAGTGTATTGACATTTGGCAAGTCTTACTATACTTTCTCCCCTGGTTATGACAGATGCATCATAAACAGCATCGACTATCACTAATAAACAATAATAACATGCATTTGGTGCAGCTAACTAACGGTACTATTAACAAAGGCGTCAGAGCAAGTCCATATACCGTAGCTAGATTAGAAATACATTTGACCAAAATGTTAACTGAATTAACGTTACCTGTCAAACTGTTTGGAGTCCACTGCAGCTCTCAGAACCCATCCGATGAGGGGGACACCGGCGAGCATTTTAATATTCTTCAGGGGGATCCCCTTACTGCCTCCCCTCGCCAGGATCAGGGCTGCGATGTGTCTCTTCTCACCGCTGTCTTTAATAACCTTTGCTTTTCTGTCTCTCATATCTTCGATGCCCGATAGCGTACGTTTGTTTGCAGCAGCCATTGAAAGGATCAGTAGCCGGGTGGGCAGACAATAGTCTTGTAGCGGTAGCGATGGATAGCAGTCGTCTGAAGTATCTAGCACCTTGCTTTCTAACTCACTGTAACTAGCTAGCTACGTACTTAGTTTACATGACCTACTACGGTTTAAACTGTGTGAAGGAAATCCTACAAATGTTACATGTGCACAGTAAAAAAGAGGCGTAGACCTGCTAGCTTTACTCGGAGGTAATTTCAACAACGATTCATATTGATGCCATAGTAACAATTTCAGTTGAACTATTTACTGAATTTACTCTGGTAACGGGTTAACTGGCAAAGTCAAGGAAACGATGAGCGCGCTTCGATGAGGGGATTCGATTATCTGATCCGGGTTTCCCGGTCGGAGGAGTTTTAGCGGGTAAAACGTGATTGCGTTCATTTTGGAACCGGGCTACCTCCCGGGCGTGAGCCAGGTTCAAATGCCGTGTTCATGTGCCAGTCGGAACTATGAAACTCTGAAATGTCCGACTTGCAAAATGGTTGAACGTGGCAGGTGTATAACTACAACCAGATAGCAAGTCGGAAATGTCAGTTTCCTTGTTCCGATTAGTATGTGAATGCGGCAAAATCCGCTCAAAACCAGTGACAGGCTAGATAAAGCACGTAGGGGAATGAGTAGGATTCTGTGTTTTCACATGCAAAAGTCATTGCTTTTTTATTAAAAATGAAAACTGGTTCGAAAATTGGAACATGTATTTTATGGAAAAGAGATGTATGTTTCTGGAAGATGCATCATGCTACCTTGTTGACATGCCTTTGATGTGCATTTGAATCCCAAACCATGCTCCCCCGAACAACTCTCTCAGTGGGCACTCCACTGTCACGTGTTGCTGACTAAACTCCCAGAGAGTGACTAGGGGATCAATAGAGTACCACAGTATGAGTAATAATACCTATAAAACCTAGCGGTCAAACAAGGAAACGGTTCCAATTGTTTTTCCCCCATTCATCTTTCCCATAGGGGATTTAAGAAACACTTCAAATAAGGGCTGTGTTTCATGTAGGCTTACCCTGGCATGACATTTTTATAACCGTGTAAATCTCTCCAGGACAAGGTGACTTTGATCAATATATTCACCTGTATTTACCTCCCAAAAATGAAATGGTAATACTAGCTGGGAATGTGGCTAATCATAAAGAACTACAAATACCATGATGATCTGGACGAGACTGCCAAATCGATTAACTATCTAATGTTAGCTAAATGTAGTGATGAATAAATTGGCTAAATATCTTTAAATTGACAATTCTGTTAACCATGGACATCACCAGGACATGGCTTTCTGGGCTTTAGCCCAGAATGATTTTGGGTCAGTCCCAAATATTTTGCTCTGCTGCTGCTATGGTGTAAAATAAATTGTACCACTTAGTTCATAGAGCTTTGATTAGGTGAAGCTTCCAAAATCATCCAACCATTATAATCAGGGGTGCTGGTGCGCATATTTTTCAAAATGGTGCTATGTCTCCAAGATCACTTAATGATTAATTCGTATTTTACATAACGAACCGAATATAATAGCAGGATAATGTCAGGCTACTGTTATAAAAAAAACACCATGTCATGTCTTATGACAATGTAGGATGATTGTGCTGAAATGTTTTTTTTTTCTGATGCTGTGGTTGTGTTTAACTCCATCTGCTCTAAAATTCAATTAGTTAGGCAGGTTAGCCACCCTTACATCATTCAGAAATTCTAAATGCATATACCCATTAAACTGATTGGGATCAAATGGTTGGCTGCATGCAGCATGGCCGTTTCACCTGTAAAATGTGAAGAATTATGATTCACGATTGACACTGATGATGGCCTAATTTAGTGTTTTAGGATTGAAAATATATAAATGTTCCTTTCGCCACTTACAGTATGTGTAGGCATAGGCAATCATGCAAGTTGGATGATGCATTGTATGTATATTCTAATTAACCGATAGGCTTAATTTCGGTACAAACTTTCATTCAGAAATTATGGCTTAATAGGGCGCCTAACAACACACCACTACACCTCTGGTTATAATACATGTCAAGACGTCTGGTCAACTGGTCGTTCCAGCACCGTTTTGATTGATACAGTCATTTCGCTGCTTTGAGACAAGCATGGAAACTCATCTTGATAAATCAATCAACGTCAGATTTGAGTTTTCACTGAATCTCCGTTTGGATACGTGGTTATAATTAGGCTTGGAAATGTTAGCTAAGTTGATGTGAGTGCTCATGATCATTAGTCTCGCAATTTAAAGCAATGCAGATCTTCTCTACACACACATTAGGCCCATAGCCTACCTGATAACCTGATGTTTTCCTGAACTTTCCTGATGCATTTCAGTCAGTCAGGCTACTGATGCGAATACACATTTGTGCACTTTTCCCATAGGCTATTCGAGTCATTTGACGTATGTTTTTATTGTTTTAAAAGCTCACACGGCCTACAACGTTTCAATAACAATATAGCTATTGGCTTCATTGACTTTACTGAATTTATTCTGGTAATTGTAGGCTACTTGTTGATAGATTATTGTCTGAAATATTATTTTAACAGTAGGCCTACTAACACACAATAACCTCATATGGGGTTACTGACCACAATCAATTGAATGAATAATAAGAAGGGTTGATTAATTTATTTGGCCTTGGAAGAAAGGCTGGAAGAAAACATAGCGCTGCAGGAAGGGATGCTGGAAGTGCTGCAGATAAATTGAAATACATTTGCCAAATTAAATAATTACTCCTCTATAAATAAATTAAATCATTGCAAATACTACACCATCATAATTTAGCCACAGAGGATCAAAAGCTTATTGCTTTAGATTGTGTTTTGTTTGTCACATTATGAGAGCATAGGCCGAGTCTACAGTCAGGAATCCTGCAATTGGGCATCTCGCTCGGAAAATATAAAACAGCTGATTGTTGAGTTGTGGCTGTCAATGAACAGCATGCAGCAGCTAGAAGGTATTTCGCAATATTTCAAAATACAATCGCGGAAAAAATCTGTTTGAATAGGTGAGTGCCACTGGAACGTTGGTGGACTATAATTTCCTACTCATATTATAGGTGTAAAATCTGTCTATGCACTCTTTTCATTGGTCTATGCTATTGGTTGCATTTAAAACATGAGTTGTTCGTTTTGTTGATCTCAGTCTGTAAATGTCAGAGTAGCTTGTCATTTCGATCATTTGTGTGGTATAAATAAATATTGTATTGTAATGTCTCCAGTCATGTAGAATTGCAGGAAAGGATTTTAGAAAAGGCTAGTTTTTTCTCGGACCCACAAACCCCTCAGCCCCGAATTTTACGAAACTCTGGTGACGGTCCTGCTGTGAACTGTCTTGTGCAAGTTTTAAATTGACAAAATACTGCAGGGATTTGTAGTCTTGCATGATGTCTACTTTGATGCTAATTATCATTTCTGAATCTGAGAGTAGAAAGAGACAAATATATTGATCAAAGTCACCTTGACCGAGAGAGATTGACATGGTTATCAAAACGTCATGCCAGGGTAGGCCTACACGAAACACAGCCCTTATTTTGTCTTTCAAAAATGCTCTATGAGAAAAATGAATGGTGGAAAATGTCCGTTTGACCGCTAGGTTTTATGGATGTATGAATTTGATTTAACTAGGCAAGTCAGTTAAGAACAAATGCTTATTTTCAATGATGGCCTAGGAACAGTGGGTTAACTGCCTTGGCAGAACAACAGATGTTTACCTTGTCAGCTCAGGGATTCAATCTAGCAACCTTTCTGCTACTGGCCCAATGCTCTAAGCACTCGGCTACCTGCCGCCCCACTGTGGGGCTCTATAAACCCATCCATTTTGGGACACACTCCTTACTTCAATTAATGTTCCATTTTGAAAAAGTAAAACTAGCATGAAATTCTAATGAACAAATCCCCCCTGTCGTTTTACAATATATAATCCTAAATAACAATTAACCATTTCATTTGCCAAGGCTTTCGACTCTGTCAATCACCATATTCTTATCGGCAGACTCAGTAGCCTCGGTTTTTCGGATGACTGCCTTGCCTGGTTCACCAATTACTTTGCAGACAGAGTTCAGTGTGTCAAATCGGAGGGCATTCTGTCCGGTCCTCTGGCAGTCTCTATGGGGGTGCCACAGGGTTCAATCCTCGGGCGACTCTTTTCTCTGTATATATCAATGATGTTGCTCTTGCTGCGGGCGATTCCCTGATCCACCTCTACGCAGACGACACCATTCTATATACTTCCGGCCCATCCTTGGACACTGTGCTATCTAACCTCCAAACGAGCTTCAATGCCATACAACACTCCTTCCGTGGCCTCCAACTGCTCTTAAACGCTAGTAAAACCAAATGCATGCTTTAACTGTTCGCTGCCTGCACCCGCACGCCTGACCAGCATCACCACCCTGGATGGTTCCGACCTTGAATATGTGGACATCTATAAGTACCTAGGTGTCTGGCTAGACTGTAAACTCTCCTTCCAGACTCATATCAAACATCTCCAATCGAAAATCAAATCAAGAGTCGGCTTTCTATTCCGCAACAAAGCCTCCTTCACTCACGCTGCCAAACTTACCCTAGTAAAACTGACTATCCTACCGATCCTCGACTTCGGCGATGTCATCTACAAAATTGCTTCCAACACTCTACTCAGCAAACTGGATGCAGTTTATCACAGTGCCATCCGTTTTGTCACTAAAGCACCTTATACCACCCACCACTGCGACTTGTATGCTCTAGTCGGCTGGCCCTCGCTACATATTCGTCGCCAGACCCACTGGCTCCAGGTCATCTACATGTCCATGCTAGGTAAAGCTCCGCCTTATCTCAGTTCACTGGTCACGATGGCAACACCCATCCGTAGCACGCGCTCCAGCAGGTGTATCTCACTGATCATCCCTAAAGCCAACACCTCATTTGGCCGCCTTTCGTTCCAGTTCTCTGCTGCCTGTGACTGGAACGAATTGCAAAAATCGCTGAAGTTGGAGACTTTTATCTCCCTCACCAACTTCAAACATCTGCTATCTGAGCAGCTAACCGATCGCTGCAGCTGTACATAGTCTATCGGTAAATAGCCCACCCATTTTTACCTACCTCATCCCCATACTGTTTTTATTTATTTACTTTTCTGCTCTTTTGCACACCAATATCTCTACCTGTACATGACCATCTGATCATTTATCACTCCAGTGTTAATCTGCAAAATTGTAATTATTCGCCTACCTCCTCATGCCTTTTGCACACAATGTATATAAGACTCTCTTTTTTTTCTACTGTGTTATTGACTTGTTAATTGTTTACTCCATGTGTAACTCTGTGTTGTCTGTTCACACTGCTATGCTTTATCTTGGCCAGGTCGCAGTTGCAAATGAGAACTTGTTCTCAACTAGCCTACTTGGTTAAATAAAGGTGGGAAAAAAAATCATTTGGGAGGTATTTCATATTTTACATGTGTCAAGTCTCGAAATCCGACCAAAACAAATCCATGTGACATTTTATTAGGCACGCCTCTCCATTCTTTTGTGTGAAATTGTGCACACTAAAAAATAACACATGGGATTCCACTTCGCATTGAACTGGCAGCATTGCTGGTTCGGTGGAAGTATCGGAGGGTCTTATCAAAGATTGTATAACTAACCCAAGATAGACCACAGCCTGTCCTTTCCAATGGGAACAAATGAGTCATAGTGGGAAAAACAGGTAAGGGGGCTGAGTCAAGCACGAGCTAGCGAGAGCCTATTGGCGCATTCTAGCATACATTTGCATATTTCCTTTAGAGAACGCCTACTCTGTGAGGTGTGCAATAACTCAATTCGCCCATGCACTCCTAAACAACGCAATGTTGTAAAACTTTGGCAAAGGGTAAAATCTACAAAACTTAGTCCACTCTGTTCATAACATATATTCGTTTTGGGAACAGAAAACCATATTGGGATCAAATGTTTACACATCCGGTGAAATATCTGGCTCATTGACAGCGCTGCGGCGCCTTGGGTGATGTTCCTAGGGGAGGGATCTCCTCTGGGCCCCGAAAGACAGGATGGTTATTGATTCGGAAGTGCAGGAGGAGGCGAGTTTGATAAGGACTCACAACGTTCCTGTACAAAGACAGCTTTTTAACATAGTGACTTTTTAAACATGTTTTCATGTCTTAAAAATGTTTTACTTTTGTAAAATAATTTGTACACGTTTTAAATGGTTTTTACAGATTGGAAGTTTTACAAGAAAAAGTACTTTTATTCATGGTTGTTTCTATTGTTTTTAACAATATGTACTTTTTAACTCATTTAAATGTAATATTCAAATGCTGTGTTTTATGCCGTTCTTATGTGTATAACATGATGTACAAAAATATATATATGAGCTGTTTTTAAAGGAAATGCAATAATAAAAACCTTTCCAAAAGCAGAATAAAATGATGCTAATATGGCTCAAATTCGCTAGCTAGCTAACCAACCAACAACTGTAACAATGTATTTGAGAGACAAGTCCTCGTTTTGCAAATGTATTTATGTTTTCAATAAATATTTGAGACTAAATATAGTTTACATGTTGTCAACCATCTACATTTACCGGTCAGTTTTGCCCCATAATTGCACACACATCGGTTGTGTTGCTAAACAACCATCACAACTAAAAACTCAGTTGATATTCCCCTTCATAAGCAGTGGATGTTTATCAGATGAGGAAGGGGAGGACCATCCTACTCAGTGAATTTCAGATAAATAATACAAATCAAACAAAAAAGTTAGTATTTTTAGATAAAACTCTACTTACATGTATTCAAATGTCACCAAATACCTGATTAAAATGCACTGTTTTGCAATGAAGGTCTACATTAGTAGATTAGACTACATTAGTACAGAACCCACTAGGATAGCACCACGGTATAGCCAGGAGACAGTTATTTTGCGTCCTCCTCTGGCTACATTGACTTCAATACAAAATCTAGTAGGCTCGTGCTCCTCACCCCCTTCCATAGATCTACATGGTAATTATGACAACTTCCAGAGGATGTCCTTCAACCAATCAAAGCTTTTGCAGTATGAGCTGACCTGTTGTCCATCCAATCAAAAGATTAGAGAATGAATCTAGTACTATGCATGTTTCACTTAGAAGCTTGGCGTGTTGGTGACATTGTTGGATATATTGTGAATAGTGATAGCGCATATTATTCAATTAAAATGTGTTTTTTCAAACTACAGGACACAGATGTAGATTATATATTGTTTACTTGGTTTTAGAAAATTACTTTTCCTTTGAGTTAGTGCCATTTATTGAAATGTGCCCTGTTAACTTTAGTAGCAAGTAGCTAGCTAGTTACCTACAGTACCAGCAAAGATTCTTCATAACTAAACTAAGATAGACCACAACCTGTCGTTTCAAATGGGAAAAGATTAGTCATAGTGGGCAGAACAGGCAAGGAGGTGGGCAGAGACAAGCATGAGCTAGCTTCATTTTTATACATCCATTGAGCTAGAGGTAATTGCACTGTACGATGCTTTACTTGCTGAGCCATATGGACATTTCTATTGTCTCCTCTAGGATGTCAACATCAATTCAGAATGATTTGATTGCTTCCATCATATCATCCATTAAAATAGGTTGATACTCCACATTGTTTTGCATGGCAAATGTATGAAACCACAGACAAACTGTCACTCGCAGTTGTTAGTTATTGTCAGGTACATTGATGATCAGGGCTTTATTCAGGAATGTTTCTTGGCCTACTTTGATGAGTCAAGTGGGAGAGATGTGCAGGCCGTGTTTCACGTTGGGAATTCTGAGATGTCCGAGTTTAACTTCATGGAGAAACTTGTTTCCCAAACCTATGATGGAGCTGCTGTAATGGAATGTATCTGCTGTAATGGAATGTATCTGCTGTAATGGAATGTGTCTGCTGTAATGGAATGTGTCTGCTGTAATGGAATGTATCTGCTGTAATGGAATGTATCTGCTGTAATGGAATGTATCTGCTGTAATGGAATGTATCTGCTGTAATGGAATGTATCTGCTGTAATGGAATGTATCTGCTGTAATGGAATGTATCTGCTGTAATGGAATGTATCTGCTGTAATGGAATGTATCTGCTGTAATGGAATGTATCTGCTGTAATGGAATGTGTCTGCTGTAATGGAATGTGTCTGCTGTAATGGAATGTGTCTGCTGTAATGGAATGTGTCTGCTGTAATGGAATGTGTCTGCTGTAATGGAATGTATCTGATGTAATGGAATGTATCTGCTGTAATGGAATGTATCTGCTGTAATGGAATGTATCTGCTGTGGAATGGAATGTATCTGCTGTAATGGAATGTATCTGCTGTAATGGAATGTATCTGCTGTAATGGAATGTATCTGCTGTAATGGAATGTATCTGCTGTAATGGAATGTATCTGCTGTAATGGAATGTATCTGCTGTAATGGAATGTATCTGCTGTAATGGAATGTATCTGCTGTAATGGAATGTATCTGCTGTAATGGAATGTATCTGCTGTAATGGAATGTATCTGCTGTAATGGAATGTATCTGCTGTATTGGAATGTATCTGCTGTAATGGAATGTATCTGCTATTTGTATTTACAGCCAAGTCCCCCCCTGTTCCCTGATTAAGAGGGGATGACCACTCCACTACCAGTGTCAACTCTTCTGATGAACTGAAGCCATGTTTCATATGCCTTCTCATCCACTTGGATGTTTCCTCTCCAAGCACTGAGTAGCCCTGTCAATTTTCTCACTAATCTATGTAACCAAATAAATAGTTCTTGGACAAACGCCAACTCGCCACACGTTTGCTGGTTGTCCTGATCTCTGCAACATGGATAGATGGAAATCGACACACAATGCTATAAATGAAGATCTCTTATACTGTATGATCACGTGTTTTACAAGTATTTGGTTGGATCTTGCTACAACTGAGTGAAAGCCTGAACAGGAAAGCATGTGAAACTTCTTGATGGTTGTACAAGGTTAATGTTGTCATCCAGTTCTTTCCCCCAACTGAGGTTTGATGAGGCGCTACACTGCCATCTGGTGGCAAGATGTATGTGAACCACCCCATCAGATGCACCTTCAAGATTGTGGTATGGAGTTACAAGGCTAAAGTCATTTCTAGAATAGTTCAGATTAAAGCAGGGGAATAAGAAAGTGTTTCTTACGTTTATGATCATTTATAATTTGACAAACAAATTGCAGGCAAAATACAAAAGTAAACACCTCAAACAACAAGAATCTCAGTGCAACTCCATGTTAATGTCCTAATACTTTCCCCCCCAAATTAAGACAGAACATGAAAAAGTAGAGAGAAAAACAATCAATCTCAAGTAAATTAAAGGCCTCCTGTATACTACTTCATTTAAAATAAAGACATTCATTTTTGTCAACACAACCTGTAGCGAAATAAAACCCAAACTACCTTGATCTGACAACCTGTAAAAACTAGCAATGGGCACAGTTATTCAAACAGACATTAGTATTCGTATACACAGGCCTATTTCAACAATGACAAGGCTTCATCTTAACGGAATAAAATGATCTATGGGACATTTCTACACTCATGACATTTGGAATTCTTCATTTAATAAAACGTCACAAATGTGAATATAGTTTAAAAAATACATACGGTATTAGCCTACACAGGTTTCACTTAGCTTGCTGTTGTTGACACTACAGTCAGAGGCTCCATGTGTAGCAACGTGAAGTGGGAGATCTCTAAGCAATGAAAGAAAAGTTGAATTAAAATGACAGAATTAAGTAAACTAAATGAGGAGTAGCCTACAATGAGCAACCTTCAGTATAGGCTGTTTACTCTGAACAGGGCTGTTGTAGATCAGGACAGTAAAGACATGCACTGCCATATTGGATGATAGATAACCTATGGCATTTACAAGTGTCTAACTAGTGCGAGTCAGGGGCTACTTTTTCTCTCCCTCCTTTGTCACACACCCCTGGTCCCTGTCCCCACAGTATCTCCCGAGTCCTGCAGGCTGCACAGCAAACAAGTGTCCATGATTAAAACTATCTGGATATCCGATAAAATGTCATGATATTATTTCTAATGCCTATCCCTACTTTAGAACACATTCTAGAGTTTAAAATGGAAATGTACTTTCTGTGGATGCGGTCCTGTTCCATCTGAGACTTGGCCTTCTTCTTGAGCAGCAGGATGTGTTCAGAAAACTCCCTCACAGCCCCCAGGCCTGCAGCATTGTGGCAGGAGTATTTAGCAGCGTTGATCGCCACCACTGGGGCGTCCCGGGGTACTGCACTCAGCCCAGCCAGGATCAGACAGTCAACATCTGGTGCATCATTACCTGTAGGAGGGAGAGATGGAGGGATGAAATGTTTCTATTAAAGTGTCCATGAGGTGGTTCTTGAAGTATTTTTAGGATGATTCATTAGTATGTTGCAAAAACATGACATGATTTAAGATAATCATATTTATTTTGACATAGTTTCTGATTTTGGGCTTAGGGATATCGTAGAATTTGAATTACAGAAATCAACTAAATTGGACTCAATTGAAAATGAATCCCAAATTCTCCAGGATTTGACTGCTGGCACCTCCCTTCTCACCTTGGCTGTAAATATTCAGTGACTGTCAGTGGCATGCAAATTAAGTTTTCTGCAGTGGTAGCCTAGCATATGTAACAGTATAACTTTAGACCGTCCCCTCGCCCATACCCGGGTTGTAGCCTAGCATACAGGCAGAGGGGAAATACAAATGATCACTTAACGAAAACTGGACTCTGAATAAAATATACAAAATAGTTTCCCCGTCTCCCCTTACTAATAGATACTCTATTTAATCAGTTTCCACCTGTCTCTCCTTACTAATAGATACTCTATTTAATCAGACAGTTTCCCCCGTCTCCCCTTACTAATAGATACTCTATTTAATCAGTTTCCACCTGTCTCTCCTTACTAATAGATACTCTATTTAATCAGACAGTTTCTCCCTGTCTCTCCTTACTAATAGATACTCTATTTAATCAGTTTCCCCCTGTCTCCCCTTACTAATAGATACTCTATTTAATCAGACAGTTTCCCCCGTCTCCCCTTACTAATAGATACTCTATTTAATCAGACAGTTTCCCCGTCTCCCCTTACTAATAGATACTCTATTTAATCAGACAGTTTCCCCCGTCTCCCCTTACTAATAGATACTCTATTTAATCAGACAGTTTCCCCGTCTCCCCTTACTAATAGATACTCTATTTAATCAGACAGTTTCCCCGTCTCCCCTTACTAATAGATACTCTATTTAATCAGACAGTTTCCCCGTCTCCCTTACTAATAGATGCTCTATTTAATCAGACAGTTTCCCCCGTCTCCCCTTACTAATAGATGCTCTATTTAATCAGACAGTTTCCCCCTGTCTCTCCTTACTAATAGATACTCTATTTAATCAGACAGTTTCCCCCGTCTCCCCTTACTAATAGATGCTCTATTTAATCAGACAGTTTCTCCCTGTCTCTCCTTACTAATAGAGGAGCTATTTAAATCAGACAGTTTCCCCCTGTCTCCCCTTACTAATAGATACTCTATTTAATCAGACAGTTTCCCCCGTCTCCCCTTACTAATAGATACTCTATTTAATCAGACAGTTTCTCCCTGTCTCCCCTTACTAATAGAGGAGCTATTTAATCAGACAGTTTCCCCCTGTCTCCCCTTACTAATAGAGGAGCTATTTAATCAGACAGTTTCCCCGTCTCCCCTTACTAATAGAGGAGCTATTTAATCAGACAGTTTCCCCCTGTCTCCCCTTACTAATAGAGAAGCTATTTAATCAGACAGTTTCCCCCTGTCTCCCCTTACTAATAGATACTCTATTTAATCAGACAGTTTCCCCCTGTCTCCCCTTACTAATAGAGGAGCTATTTAATCAGACAGTTTCCCCCTGTCTCTCCTTATTAATAGAGAAGCTATTTAATCAGACAGTTTCTCCCTGTCTCCCCTTACTAATAGAGAGCTATTTAATCAGACAGTTTCTCCCTGTCTCCCCTTACTAATAGAGGAGCTATTTAATCAGACAGTTTCTCCCTGTCTCCCTTACTAATAGAGAAGCTATTTAATCAGACAGTTTCTCCCTGTCTCCCCTTACTAATAGAGGAGCTATTTAATCAGACAGTATCAGACAGTTTCCCCCTGTCTCCCCTTACTAATAGAGGAGCTATTTAATCAGACAGTTTCTCCCTGTCTCCCCTTACTAATAGAGGAGCTATTTAATCAGACAGTTTCTCCCTGTCTCCCCTTACTAATAGAGGAGCTATTTAATCAGACAGTTTCTCCCTGTCTCCCCTTACTAATAGAGAAGCTATTTAATCAGACAAGTTATTTATGAGTGAAGAACTTACAATCACTTCCTGGCAAGAGAGAACAGAGGGATGAGAGGAGAGATGAAGGGTTGAGAAGATAGAGAGAGATAAGGAGGAGTGAAACACAGAATGAGGAGATACTGTTCCATAACAGTGTGGTCACCTTGACAATCACTATCAGGTTCAACTGGTTCAAACTTTACTGTTGACATTTACTGTCTGATAGTTTCATTGTTACGTGGTTATCAAACACCGCTGCTACGGTCACATTCCTGAGAGATATCTAGCCTGTTCTACCTTTCCATCTCAGAAGGGCTCCAAATAAATACCTTCATACGTTTTGATTGATATGAACGCAAAAGTATTACTCAAAATAGAAGGTTAAGATTCCACTATATTACAAACTAATTAGTAATAGTGGTACTATTTGTAGTAGTAGCAGTTGTAGCAGCAGTATTAGTAGTAGTAGTAGTAGTCGTAGTAAAATGTTAAATGAAAAGAACAGTGAGTTTACCCATATAGGCGACCTCCTTCCAGTCCAGATCCCTGTCGTCCATCATGGCTGTGACCTCACCCTGGATGTCCTTGCCCAGCTGCCTGACCTCACAGCCTGTCCTCTGGGATAGATTGTCAGCCAGGGCCTTGGTCACAGGGTCCTCACCGGACGAGATCAGGATCACCTGGAAGAAAGACAATAATAGTAGAAAACATTTTCATACTGAGACAAACCGATCTGTTCTGGGATTGGCTGGTTACACATCCACCATAGTTTCAGGAAGCGTGTTGGAAAGGACAGTGGGAGAAGAAAACAGCCTGGCCAGCACAGCACGGTTGGGCCAATAATGTGTAGAAGGATGTCATTTGAGAAGTGTTCTCTTAGAGGGTATGATGACACTCAAACTAATAAAAGTCACATGACGGAGTAAATAGTATCCTATGTGTGTGTTTAATGGGCGGAGGATTCAGTGATAAACTGTGGTCTAAATCTAGGAGCAGCCGGTGTGTAACATCCTGTTCTGGTAAGAGCTTAGCAAAGCAAACCCAACTGGTTCTACCTAACTTCATGTATCTTTAATACTGCCACAAACCCAACTGGTTCTACCTAACTTCATGTATCTTTAATACTGCCACAAACCCAACTGGTTCTACCTAACTTCCTGTATCTTTAATACTGCCACAAACCCAACTGGTTCTACCTAACTTCCTGTATCTTTAATACTGCCACAAACCCAACTGGTTCTACCTAACTTCATGTATCTTTAATACTGCCACAAACCCAACTGGTTCTACCTAACTTCATGTATCTTTAATACTGCCACAAACCCAACTGGTTCTACCTAACTTCATGTATCTTTAATACTGCCACAAACCCAACTGGTTCTACCTAACTTCTGTATCTTTAATACTGCCACAAACCCAACTGGTTCTACCTAATGTATCTTTAATACTGCCACAAACCCAACTGGTTCTACCTAACTTCCTGTATCTTTAATACTGCCACAAACCCAACTGGTTCTATCCTGCCACAAACCCAACTGGTTCTCTAACTTCCTGTATCTTTAATACTGCCACAAACCCAACTGGTTCTACCTAACTTCCTGTATCTTTAATACTGCCACAAACCCAACTGGTTCTACCTAACTTCCTGTATCTTTAATACTGCCACAAACCCAACTGGTTCTACCTAACTTCCTGTATCTTTAATACTGCCACAAACCCAACTGGTTCTGTATCCTGCCACAAACCCAAACTTCCTGTATCTTTAATACTGCCACAAACCCAACTGGTTCTACCTAACTTCCTGTATCTTTAATACTGCCACAAACCCAACTGGTTCTACCTAACTTCCTGTATCTACTGCCACAAACCCAACTGGTTCTACCTAACTTCCTGTATCTTTAATACTGCCACAAACCCAACTGGTTCTACCTAACTTCCTGTATCTTTAATACTGCCACAAACCCAACTGGTTCTACCTAACTTCCTGTATCTTTAATACTGCCACAAACCCAACTGGTTCTACCTAACTTCCTGTATCTTTAATTGCCACAAACCCAACTGGTTCTACCTAACTTCATGTATCTTTAATACTGCCACAAACCCAACTGGTTCTACCTAACTTCCTGTATCTTTAATACTGCCACAAACCCAACTGGTTCTACCTAACTTCCTGTATCTTTAATACTGCCACAAACCCAACTGGTTCTACCTAACTTCCTGTAAACTGCCACAAACCCAACTGGTTCTACCTAACTTCCTGTATCTTTAATACTGCCACAAACCCAACTGGTTCTACCTAACTTCCTGTATCTTTAATACTGCCACAAACCCAACTGGTTCTACCTAACTTCCTGTATCTTTAATACTGCCACAAACCCAACTGGTTCTACCTAACTTCCTGTATCTTTAATACTGCCACAAACCCAACTGGTTCTACCTAACTTCCTGTATCTTTAATACTGCCACAAACCCAACTGGTTCTACCTAACTTCCTGTATCTTTAATACTGCCACAAACCCAACTGGTTCTACCTAACTTGCCACAAACCCACTGTAACTTCATGTATCTTTTTTTGTTTGTTTTTGTTTTTTGAATTTTTACCCCTTTTTCTCCCCAATTTCATGGTATCCAATTGTTGTAGCTACTATCTTGTCTCATCGCTACAACTCCCGTACAGGCTCGGGAGAGACGAAGGTTGAAAGTCATGCGTCCTCCGATACACAACCCAACCAGCCGCACTGCTTCTTAACACAGCGGGCATCCAACCCGAAAGCCAGCAGCACCAATGTGTCGGAGGAAACACTGTGCACCTGGCAACCTTGGTTAGCGCGCACTGCGCCCGGCCCGCCACAGGAGTCGCTGGTGCGCGATGAGACAAGGACATCCCTACCGACAAAGCCCTCCCTAACCCGGACGACGCTAGGCCAATTGTGCGTCGCCCCACGGACCTCCCGGTCGTGGCCGGTTACGACAGGGCCTGGGCGCGAACCCAGGGACTCTGATGGCACAGCTGGTGTTGGTCAATGTGCCCTTGACCAAGGCACTTAACCCTACTTGCTCATGTAAGTCGCTCTGGTTGATTGTCAGCTAAATGACTAAAATGTCAAATGATAGGATTGTTTTTTGTTTATTTTATTGTAGCTTAATGCTGCTTGAAGTTGAACATGTTAAGAGAGGTTAACTGTCACTGCCCAGAAAGAATGGTGTCAGCTATGACAAGACACCTTGAATTAGATTTGTTTTCTTTTGGTTATTAAAACAGCAGAAGGTGGAGTGGATTTACAGGCATTCAGAAAGCATTCAGACCCTTCCCTTTTCCCACATTTTGTTATGTTACAGCCTTTTTCTAAAATTGATTAAATTAAAATTTTTCCTCAATCTACACACAATACCCCATAATGACAAAGCGAAAAGGTTTTTTGAAATATTTGCAAGTTTATTACAAATAAACATACCTTATTTATGTAAGTATTCAGATTTTTTACAATGAGACTCAAAATTGAGCTCTTTGAGATGTTTCTACAACTTGAGGTGACCAGGAACCCAATGGCCATGCTGACAGAGATCCAGAGTTCCACTGTGGAGATGGGAGAACCTTCCAGAAGGACAACCATCTCTGCAGCACTCCACCAATCAGGCCTTTAGAGTGGCCAGACGAAAGCAACTCTTCAGTAAAAGACACATGACAGCCCACTTGGGAGTTTGCCAAAAAAGCATCTAAAGGACTCTCAGACCATGACAAACAAGACTCTCTGGTCTGATAAAACCAAGATTGAACTCTTTGGCCTGAATGCCAAGCGTCACATTTGAAGGAAACCTGGCACCATCCCTACGGTGAAGCATGGTGGTAGCAGTATCATGCCATGGGGGATGTTTCTCAGCGACAGGAAGACTAGTCAGGATCGAGAGAAAGATGAACAGAGAAAAGTACAGAGATCCTTGATGAAAACCTGCTCCGGAGTGCTCAGGACCTCAGACTGGGGCAAAGGTTCACCTTCTAACAGGACAACAGCCCTAAGCACACAGCCAAGACAATGCAGGAGTGGCTTCGGGACAAGTCTCTGAATGTCCTTGAGTGGCCCAGCCAGAGCCCGGACTTGAACCCAATCTCTGGAGAGACCTGAAAATATCTGTGCAGCAACGCCCCCATCCAGCAACGCCCCCATCCAGCAACGCCCCCCCATCCAGCAACGCCCCCATCCAGCAACGCCCCCATCCAGCAACGCCCCCATCCAACAACGCCCCCATCCAGCAACGCCCCCATCCAACAACGCTGCCCATCCAGCAACGCCCCCCATGCAACCTGACAGAGCTTGAGAGGATCTGCAGAGAAGACCGGAGTGCTTTAGCATCAAACTCAAGAATACTTGAGGCTGTAATCGCAGCCAAAGGTGCTTCAACAAAGCACTGAGTACAGGGTCTGAATACTGAGGCAAATGTAATATCTGGTTTTCATTTTTTTTATACATTTGCTAAAAATTCTATACCTGTTTTTGCTTTGTCATTATGGGGTATTGTGATGTCATTATGGGGTATTGTGTGTCGATTGAGGGGGGCGGGGGGGCGATTTATTCAATTTTAGAATAAGTCTGTAACGTAACAAAATGTGGAAAAATACTTTCTGAATGCACTGTGCATGACGAGGCTGCTCAACCAGACTCATACATGACAAGGCTGCTCAACCAGACTCATACATGACGAGGCTGCTCAACCAGACTCATACATGACGAGGCTGCTCAACCAGACTCATACATGACGAGGCTGCTCAACCAGACTCATACATGACGAGGCTGCTCAACCAGACTCATACATGACTAGGCTGCTCAACCAGAATCATACATGTCTAGGCTGCTCAACCAGTGAGCTAGGGACTAGGCTGCTCAACCAGAATCATACATGATTAGGCTGCTCAACCAGACTCATACATGACTAGGCTGCTCAACCAGACTCATACATGACTAGGCTGCTCAACCAGACTCATACATGACTAGGCTGCTCAACCAGACTCATACATGACTAGGCTGCTCAACCAGACTCATACATGACTAGGCTGCTCAACCAGACTCATACATGACTAGGCTGCTCAACCAGACTCATACATGACTAGGCTGCTCAACCAGACTCATACATGACTAGGCTGCTCAACCAGACTCATACATGACTAGGCTGCTCACCAGACTCATACATGACTAGGCTGCTCAACCAGACTCATACATGACTAGGCTGCTCAACCAGACTCATACATGACTAGGCTGCTCAACCAGACTCATACATGACTAGGCTGCTCAACCAGACTCATACATGACTAGGCTGCTCAACCAGAGTCATACATGACTAGGCTGCTCAACCAGACTCTAGGGACTAGGCTGCTCAACCAGACTCATACATGACTAGGCTGCTCAACCAGAATCATACATGACTAGGCTGCTCAACCAGAATCATACATGACTAGGCTGCTCAACCAGTGAGCTAGGGACTAGGCTGCTCAACCAGTGAGGTAGGGACTAGGCTGCTCAACCAGACTCATACATGACTAGGCTGCTCAACCAGAATCATACATGACTAGGCTGCTCAACCAGTGAGCTAGGGACTAGGCTGCTCAACCAGACTCATACATGACTAGGCTGCTCAACCAGAATCATACATGACTAGGCTGCTCAACCAGTGAGCTAGGGACTAGGCTGCTCAACCAGAATCATACATGACTAGGCTGCTCAACCAGTGAGCTAGGGACTAGGCTGCTCAACCAGTGAGCTAGGGACTAGGCTGCTCAACCAGACTCATACATGTCTAGGCTGCTCAACCAGAATCATACATGACTAGGCTGCTCAACCAGAATCATACATGTCTAGGCTGCTCAACCAGTGAGCTAGGGACTAGGCTGCTCAACCAGAATCATACATGATTAGGCTGCTCAACCAGAATCATACATGAGGCTGCTCAACCAGCTGCTCAACCAGAATCATACATGATTAGGCTGCTCAACCAGAATCATACATGTCTAGGCTGCTCAACCAGTGAGCTAGGGACTAGGCTGCTCAACCAGAATCATACATGATTAGGCTGCTCAACCAGAATCATACATGACTAGGCTGCTCAACCAGAATCATACATGACTAGGCTGCTCAACCAGTGAGCTAGGGACTAGGCTGCTCAACCAGTGAGCTAGGGACTAGGCTGCTCAACCAGACTCATACATGTCTAGGCTGCTCAACCAGTGAGCTAGGGACTAGGCTGCTCAACCAGAATCATACATGATTAGGCTGCTCAACCAGAATCATACATGACTAGGCTGCTCAACCAGAATCATACATGACTAGGCTGCTCAACCAGACTCATACATGACTAGGCTGCTCAACCAGACTCATACATGACTAGGCTGCTCAACCAGACTCATACATGACTAGGCTGCTCAACCAGACTCATACATGACTAGGCTGCTCAACCAGACTCATACATGACTAGGCTGCTCAACCAGAATCATACATGACTAGGCTGCTCAACCAGACTCATACATGACTAGGCTGCTCAACCAGACTCATACATGACTAGGCTGCTCACCAGACTCATACATGACTAGGCTGCTCAACCAGACTCATACATGACTAGGCTGCTCAACCAGACTCATACATGACTAGGCTGCTCAACCAGACTCATACATGACTAGGCTGCTCAACCAGAGTCATACATGACTAGGCTGCTCAACCAGTGAGCTAGGGACTAGGCTGCTCAACCAGACTCATACATGACTAGGCTGCTCAACCAGAATCATACATGACTCAACCAGCTGACTAGGCTGCTCAACCAGAATCTATATACATGACTAGGCTGCTCAACCAGAATCATACATGACTAGGCTGCTCAACCAGAATCATACATGACTAGGCTGCTCAACCAGTGAGCTAGGGACTAGGCTGCTCAACCAGTGAGGTAGGGACTAGGCTGCTCAACCAGACTCATACATGACTAGGCTGCTCAACCAGAATCATACATGACTAGGCTGCTCAACCAGAATCATACATGACTAGGCTGCTCAACCAGTGAGCTAGGGACTAGGCTGCTCAACCAGAATCATACATGACTAGGCTGCTCAACCAGTGAGCTAGGGACTAGGCTGCTCAACCAGTGAGCTAGGGACTAGGCTGCTCAACCAGAATCATACATGATTAGGCTGCTCAACCAGAATCATACATGACTAGGCTGCTCAACCAGACTCATACATGACTAGGCTGCTCAACCAGACTCATACATGACTAGGCTGCTCAACCAGACTCATACATGACTAGGCTGCTCAACCAGACTCATACATGACTAGGCTGCTCAACCAGACTCATACATGACTAGGCTGCTCAACTGCTCATACCAGACTCATACATGACTAGGCTGCTCAACCAGAATCATACATGACTAGGCTGCTCAACCAGACTCATACATGACTAGGCTGCTCAACCAGACTCATACATGACTAGGCTGCTCACCAGACTCATACATGACTAGGCTGCTCAACCAGACTCATACATGACTAGGCTGCTCAACCAGACTCATACATGACTAGGCTGCTCAACCAGACTCATACATGACTAGGCTGCTCAACCAGAGTCATACATGACTAGGCTGCTCAACCAGTGAGCTAGGGACTAGGCTGCTCAACCAGACTCATACATGACTAGGCTGCTCAACCAGAATCATACATGACTAGGCTGCTCAACCAGAATCATACATGACTAGGCTGCTCAACCAGAATCATACATGACTAGGCTGCTCAACCAGTGAGCTAGGGACTAGGCTGCTCAACCAGTGAGGTAGGGACTAGGCTGCTCAACCAGACTCATACATGACTAGGCTGCTCAACCAGAATCATACATGACTAGGCTGCTCAACCAGTGAGCTAGGGACTAGGCTGCTCAACCAGACTCATACATGACTAGGCTGCTCAACCAGAATCATACATGACTAGGCTGCTCAACCAGTGAGCTAGGGACTAGGCTGCTCAACCAGAATCATACATGACTAGGCTGCTCAACCAGTGAGCTAGGGACTAGGCTGCTCAACCAGACTCATACATGTCTAGGCTGCTCAACCAGAATCATACATGATTAGGCTGCTCAACCAGAATCATACATGACTAGGCTGCTCAACCAGAATCATACATGACTAGGCTGCTCAACCAGAATCATACATGACTAGGCTGCTCAACCAGTGAGCTAGGGACTAGGCTGCTCAACCAGAATCATACATGACTAGGCTGCTCAACCAGTGAGCTAGGGACTAGGCTGCTCAACCAGTGAGCTAGGGACTAGGCTGCTCAACCAGACTCATACATGTCTAGGCTGCTCAACCAGAATCATACATGATTAGGCTGCTCAACCAGAATCATACATGACTAGGCTGCTCAACCAGAATCATACATGACTAGGCTGCTCAACCAGAATCATACATGTCTAGGCTGCTCAACCAGTGAGCTAGGGACTAGGCTGCTCAACCAGAATCATACATGACTAGGCTGCTCAACCAGAATCATACATGACTAGGCTGCTCAACCAGAATCATACATGACTAGGCTGCTCAACCAGAATCATACATGACTAGGCTGCTCAACCAGAATCATACATGATCTAGGCTGCTCAACCAGAATCATACATGTCTAGGCTGCTCAACCAGACTCATACATGACTAGGCTGCTCAACCAGACTCATACATGACTAGGCTGCTCAACCAGACTCATACATGACTAGGCTGCTCAACCAGAATCATACATGACTAGGCTGCTCAACCAGAATCATACATGACTAGGCTGCTCAACCAGACTCATACATGACTAGGCTGCTCAACCAGACTCATACATGACTAGGCTGCTCACCAGACTCATACATGACTAGGCTGCTCAACCAGACTCATACATGACTAGGCTGCTCAACCAGACTCATACATGACTAGGCTGCTCAACCAGAATCATACATGACTAGGCTGCTCAACCAGAATCATACATGACTAGGCTGCTCAACCAGAATCATACATGACTAGGCTGCTCAACCAGTGAGCTAGGGACTAGGCTGCTCAACCAGTGAGGTAGGGACTAGGCTGCTCAACCAGACTCATACATGACTAGGCTGCTCAACCAGAATCATACATGACTAGGCTGCACTCAACCAGACTCATACATGACTAGGCTGCTCAACCAGAATCATACATGACTAGGCTGCTCAACCAGTGAGCTAGGGACTAGGCTGCTCAACCAGAATCATACATGACTAGGCTGCTCAACCAGTGAGCTAGGGACTAGGCTGCTCAACCAGTGAGCTAGGGACTAGGCTGCTCAACCAGACTCATACATGTCTAGGCTGCTCAACCAGAATCATACATGACTAGGCTGCTCAACCAGAATCATACATGTCTAGGCTGCTCAACCAGTGAGCTAGGGACTAGGCTGCTCAACCAGAATCATACATGATTAGGCTGCTCAACCAGAATCATACATGACTAGGCTGCTCAACCAGAATCATACATGACTAGGCTGCTCAACCAGAATCATACATGATTAGGCTGCTCAACCAGAATCATACATGTCTAGGCTGCTCAACCAGTGAGCTAGGGACTAGGCTGCTCAACCAGAATCATACATGATTAGGCTGCTCAACCAGAATCATACATGACTAGGCTGCTCAACCAGAATCATACATGACTAGGCTGCTCAACCAGTGAGCTAGGGACTAGGCTGCTCAACCAGTGAGCTAGGGACTAGGCTGCTCAACCAGACTCATACATGTCTAGGCTGCTCAACCAGAATCATACATGACTAGGCTGCTCAACCAGACTCATACATGACTAGGCTGCTCAACCAGAATCATACATGACTAGGCTGCTCAACCAGACTCATACATGACTAGGCTGCTCAACCAGACTCATACATGACTAGGCTGCTCAACCAGTGAGCTAGGGACTACCACCTCTGTCTTACCCTTAGAACTGATGGTTTTCCAAAATATATGCATTTTAAAGTTGTTGTTTTCTCATTGTGCAGAGTGTATTTATGTGAAATGTGTCAAACAATTCAGCATCGGTTGCCATTGATACTTTGCAATGTCAAATTTGTGAAATAAACCATTCAAATGTTGTGTGATCATATGTGATCTTTTAAAACAATGAATGAATCACCCACCCCCTCTCTCTGCAGTGTGTGTGTTCTATATGTTCTATATGTACAGTATCTGTACCTCCACCCCCTCTCTCTGCAGTGTGTGTGTTCTATATGTACAGTATCTGTACCTCCACTCCCTCTCTCTGCAGTGTGTGTGTTCTATATGTTCTGTATCTGTACCTCCACTCCCTCTCTCTGCAGTGTGTGTGTTCTATATGTTCTGTATCTGTACCTCCACTCCCTCTCTCTGCAGTGTGTGTGTTCTATATGTACAGTATCTGTACCTCCACTCCCTCTCTCTGCAGTGTGTGTTCTATATGTACAGTATCTGTACCTCCACTCCCTCTCTCTGCAGTGTGTGTGTTCTATATGTACAGTATCTGTACCTCCACTCCCTCTCTCTGCAGTGTGTGTGTTCTATATGTTCTGTATCTGTACCTCCACCCCCTCTCTCTGCAGTGTGTGTGTTCTATATGTACAGTATCTGTACCTCCACTCCCTCTCTCTGCAGTGTGTGTGTTCTATATGTACAGTATCTGTACCTCCACTCCCTCTCTCTGCAGTGTGTGTTCTATATGTACAGTATCTGTACCTCCACCCCCTCTCTCTGCAGTGTGTGTGTTCTATATGTACAGTATCTGTACCTCCACTCCCTCTCTCTGCAGTGTGTGTGTTCTATATGTACAGTATCTGTACCTCCACCCCCTCTCTCTGCAGTGTGTGTGTTCTATATGTACAGTATCTGTACCTCCACTCCCTCTCTCTGCAGTGTGTGTTCTATATGTACAGTATCTGTACCTCCACTCCCTCTCTCTGCAGTGTGTGTGTTCTATATGTATCTGTACCTCCACTCCCTCTCTCTGCAGTGTGTGTGTTCTATATGTTCTATATGTACAGTATCTGTACCTCCACTCCCTCTCTCTGCAGTGTGTGTGTTCTATATGTACAGTATCTGTACCTCCACTCCCTCTCTCTGCAGTGTGTGTTCTATATCTGTACCTCCACTCCCTCTCTCTGCAGTGTGTGTGTTCTATATCTGTACCTCCACTCCCTCTCT
>NW_024609749.1:47500-90000 GCF_018296145.1 Oncorhynchus tshawytscha
CTCTCTGTTCTGCCACGGGCCAGTCGATATCCACATCAATATCCACACTGTACTCTGGCAGCATCTCATAGTAAGCCCACTTCCCCCCCTGAGAAAGACAACAACACAAATGGCATTTCTATTAGCATTCAAAACACCAGTTAACAATAGAATATCTAGTAGTATCACAGATCAGTCCATCTCTCAGTGTGTATGTTGTTTCTAGTCAGGCTGAATGAATAAATATGTTATTGATCCCAGGAAGGAAATATGCTTTGTCACCAGCAGCAGCAGAGATAAACATCTGGGTCTGTATCTAGGATCAGGTCCTCCCTGTCCACATCATCTTAGTCATTGTGGTTGTGTTAGAAGTGGATATTTGTTAATCTCATAGCCACTACTGCATACAGAGTGTTATTGTTGGGGAATGTTACGAATCAACTAATGAAGAGGAATTTATCTTACACACACACACACACTACAGGCTCTCCTATGCTGAACATGCAAAAATTAATTGAGTAACTATTGATTGTGACCTATGACCAACTAATAACCAGGCTGATGAGGCCTTAAGAACCGATCCTTGTTTATACTTTAAAAACAGCAGAATAGTGAAAACCCTTAGTGGCCAAAGCAACATGTATGTCGAGACAGAAGAGCTGGCTGGACTGGACTGGCCAGACTGCAATATAAACCTGACGACCAATTACTCAAATGCAATTTGCTTCCAGAGAATGTATCCCTTCACATACTTGCAGAGCCTACAGACTGGTGTTGAAGATCAGGTAGAACACTCGTTCCTCATCAAGCAGCTGAACACTAGTTTGGGTCTTATTCGACAAACCCCATGGTTTACCCTGCCTATTACCAGACCACTGTATCTATAATACCTTTTCTAGATATGATTCATCTTCTCCTGTATGTACAAACGTCACTTATATTTTACATACAGCCTACCCACAGTGTATATTAACCAATCAAGTAGCACTCTTGTGTGACAATTAAAGGAGGATCTCTCCTGGTGGCAGCTCAATTGATTGGACATGGCGCTTGTAACGACAGGGTAGTGGGTTCTACTCCTGGGACCACCCATACCAAGCATGACTACGTCGCTGTGGATACAAATGACATATCTACTAAATGGAATATGTTATTATATTAAATCAACAGGTTTATAATTCTCTCATTATCATCCCTGTGTGTATTGTCCTGCGTACATCATGGTATTAAAGAAGTTGAAGCTCAGATGGTCTCCTCACTATTCTTTCAATCGAAAAGGGAAAACTGATCCTAGACCAGCACTCCTTCCTGAGGCGCTTTGTGAATATGGGTCCCTTTAGGGGCCTGGTGAAAGTTACCTGCAAAACACCTTCCTCTATAAGGGCTCTGGTGGAAAAATAGAAAGATCCGTTCTCACACAGCTCTCCATCCCAGTCCTGTCTCCGGGGCCTGTTGGATGGATCCAGGTTGAGAGGCTGGGTGGCTACACTACCTGAACAGGAGAGAGAACACATCATCATTATGAGTTGATAGGAAATAGTCTGGTTTCTGGTTATAACCTGGTCAGGAGACAAACTCACTTGTTTAATCACACCCACATCTCTCTATTGTGATACAGTCACGTGGACAGGAAATACTCCTGACCCTACTTCAAATCAAATTGTATTGGTCACATACACATGGTTAGCAGATGTTAATGCAAGTGTAGCGAAATGCTTGTGCTTCTAGTTCTGACAGTGCAGTAATATCTAACAAGTAATCTAACAATTCCACAACAACTACCTTATACACACAACTCTAGAGGGATGGAATTATAAAGTAGCCTAGGGGTGTTTTTCCCCCACAGAGATTAAGCCTAATCCTGGACTACAAATCATTTTCTATGGAGATTCTCCATTGATCTTGCTTTTTAATCCAGCATTAGGGTTAATCTGTATCCTGGAAACCATGCCTAAGTGTAAGGTCCTAAACATAACAATGGTGTCCAGTTAACTGATAATAAGTGTAAGGTCCTAAACATAACACATGGGTGACAGACCTGAACATTAAGTTTGTTGGAACCTCTCCAGTTAAACAGGTCCTAAACATAACACACTGACAGACCTGAACATTAAGTTTGTTGGAACCTCTCCAGTTAACTAATAATAAGTGTAAGGTCCTAAACATAACACATGGCTGTCCTGTACCTCCTTTCTTCACCTCCTGACAGACCTGAACATTAAGTTTGTTGGAACCTCTCCAGTTAACTGATAATAAGTGTAAGGTCCTAAACATAACACATGGCTGTCCTGTACCTCCTTTCTTCACCTCCTGACAGACCTGAACATTAAGTTTGTTGGAACCTCTCCAGTTAACTGATAATAAGTGTAAGGTCCTAAACATAACACATGGCTGTCCTGTACCTCCTTTCTTCACCTCCTGCCAGCGGAAGTGGTGTCGTCGGACCACGGAGAAGACGGACGTGAAGCCCTGCTTGGTGATCATCTCCAGGGCCTCCTTCAGGTGGAAGGGGTGCAGGCAGGGAGACGTGGCCTGGATGTGACAGATCACATCCACCTCTGGAGGAGGACAACACACAGCAGACTATGAGATACCAGAAGAATATGAGAAACAGTATGAGATTTGAATAATTTTGTGTATGCTGCCACTGTTGTCAATTGAAGCTATGGAGTGGGTCCCACTTTATTGGGATAAACCCAAATGTTGCCTCATAGATCACAATGAATAAGACTACATGGACGGGGGGACCTGATCCTAGATCCGTATTCCTACTCTGAGATGCTTGATACATGCCGTCCCAGAGCCTTAGTCAAGCTAGTGGCTAAACAGGTTCTGCATATATTACATTAACAGCTGACATCTATAACAAAGCGCTGCCAAACAGTCATTACAAAGATAGTTGAAGTGTCACAAAGGGTGTGGTTCTGTCACAATAAAATATAACCAACGTTGACACTGTTGCCACAGAGAATCTTCCTCTCGCCTCCCTCCTTGTCTCCTTCTCACAGCACATTGGAGCAGAAGATCTGATCTCAAAACGCATTAGATCTAAGTGGAGGAACCTCAGATCCTCCACTCAGATCTCCTCCACAAATGAGTTTGGAGAAGGAGACAAGAGAGGACACAAGGAAATACACTTGACATTCACCCCTACCTGGGTTTAATCGGGCGAATTCCTGGATGGTGTCAAGAGAGCTGGAGGAGTCTTTGGACACCTCTGGGCTCCTGCGGTGAACCTGAGCTCCCCATGCCTTGGCTACCTTCTCAATGTCATCATGGTCAGTTGATACCCACACACTGGGAGAAAGAACGGAACAAGTTGATTCCTCAGGCTTTGTAACAAGTAGGCTACGTCAGTGCAATCCAGTCTTGTGTGGCCAAGCCCAAACCAGGGGGTTCAGAGACTGTACACTAACTTTCAAATAACAATATTATCCATGCTAGCTAGCTACAAAACAAGAATGTCAACATGCTTTCTCACATTTAAAAATACTAGTTTAGTATAGAATACTACAGTACTTGAAATAGAATTCTGTAATAAACTGTAGTATATCCCTTGCTCATGTGTAGTACTTAGTAGAGAATGTTGTAGTATACTGTAGAATACTATAGTAAATACTACAGTAGTATCTGCAAAAAACACTAGTAAATGCTACAGTAATGTCCCCAAAAACACTACCCTTTTTAACTACAGTAAATCCTACAGTAATTTACATACACCCTGCCCATTCTCCTCCTCCATAACCCCATTTTTGAGAAACCCACATGCCAAGTATAGCCCATGTATTGTGTTCCCTACAGTTCGAAAAGAGTAAAGTGCTGACCTATCTGTTCACACCCCAGTCCTATCTACCTACAGGTTATGGAAAATTATCTCTTTTAGGATGTATCTAGTAAGGAGAGAAAGCCTCCACTTCTATGTCAAAGATATAAAAACAAAAACACTATAGTAAATACTACAGTCCGCAAAACACTACATGATACTATAGTATATACTAGTTATTTTACTACAATATGTATACTATAGTTAACTGTAAATAATACACTACACTGAATAATACAAAAACACTACAGTGAATACTATGGTATTAATATCATAGTATACTAGCATTTTTGTATGTGGGTTGTAATGTAGCTAGTCTACCAACCTTCTATCAAAGCAACTCTGTATAACAGTAGTTAGATTGAAAGACATTTGACTATTAGATTGAACTGAATTACCTGTCAAACTGTTTGGAGTCCACTGCAGCTCTCAGAACCCATCCGATGAGGGGGACACCGGCGAGCATTTTAATATTCTTCAGGGGGATCCCCTTACTGCCTCCCCTCGCCAGGATCAGGGCTGCGATGTGTCTCTTCTCACCGCTGGTTTTAATAACCTTTGCTTTTCTGTCGCTCACATCTTCGATGCCTCTTCGCGTTCGTTTTCTTGTAGCGGCCATTGTAAAGGGTCACTCAGTAGCCCAGTGGGAGGTTAAGAAGACGTGGCGGTATCACTGTAACTTACTAACCAGTAACGTTAGCGGTAGCTATGTGTAGCAGTCGGCTGATGAATCTAGCTAGCTACGTCTTGTGTTCTAGCTCACTGTAGCTAGCTAGGTATTTAGGTTACAATATATACTACTGACTACAATGTCAGTAGTATACACTGAAGGACGGCCTATTAATCCTACAAATACTACATGTATAAACAGAAAAAGTGGCGTATTATGATATTTCATTGTGGCTACGAAATCAGAAAGAACGTCACCATAGAATTGTACCGTAATGATTGAGGTCAATGCGTCAAAAACTATTATGGCGATCAATATTATCGACACGAGGATACCTAAAGGTGCAAAATGGTAGAAGGATGTCCAATGTCTATTTTCTCAATCACAGAACTCCAGGTTTCAATATTGCACAAAATAATGTAAATGTACTCATCATAGACAACAATTCAATTGCGCTAGCCAACCAAACAGCAGTACTTACGGTAAAGTATTTACTACTTCTTAGCTGGAACGACTCTGTGCAGTGCGCGTGTGCAATAACTCAATTCCCCCTTGCACTCCGAAATAACATTTACATTTTATTTTTATTTTTTTAGAAACGTTGGCAAAGGGTAAAGTCTACTATTTTACTGATTGTAGTTTTGGAAACATAAAAATGTATGGCGATAAGATGATACGTCTGATACCGGGAGCTCGGAGTCATGCATCGAAGCAGTGTGCCGATATTGTATCGCTTTATCGGAAACACGTTATCAATGACCTCCAAATATGTGTTTTGTCGAATAACCACCGTCGAAACGTTGGTAATTACATTTTTGCATCTGAGCTCCTAGAGTGTGCGGCTCTCTTTTATTTTCAAGTTTGTCGAATAACCACCTGATTGGTTTGGTATTCGTTTCGGTAGAATAGGGAAAGGCTTATTTTGACCAGCAGGTGCCACTAGTGTACACTGTTGATCAAAGCCTCGTGTAATTAACCTATTTTCGACAGTTGTATGGAAATGCTGAATGCTTCAGGAAGCTTCGTTTCCCCTTCACTAGCTTCATCGATTAGTAAATGTCAGAATTTCGGCAAAAATCATTCTACACCCATTGCAGGGCACTGGGCTTCCTCGCGTCACCATATTTGGTAGTGAGTGGAAACGCCAAACGGATACTTCACATTAAATGTTATACATCCGGTGAAATATCTGGTTCATTATTCTAGATTTTAATCTACCACTGTAGAATACATTCAAAAAACTTTAAAGTACTACTTAAGTAGTTTTGGGGGGACTGTACTTTACTATTTATATTTTGGCCTACTTTTACTTTACTACATTCCATAAGAAAATATTGTGCTTTTTACTCCATACATATATATTCCTTAACACCCAAAAGTACTCGTTACATTTTGAACGCTTAGCAGGACAGGAAAATTGTCAAATTCACGTGCTTATTAAAGAGAACATCCCTGGTCATCCCTATTGCCTCTGATCTGGCGGACTCTCTAACCACACATGCTTCATATGTAAAATATGTCTGAGCGTTGGGAATGTGCAACATAAAACCAACTACCGGTAAACAGCGGGGGAAAAACAGACAATATGATCAATGGGAAAACATACCAGTTTGAACTAGTTCCAAAGTCGGAGGCAGAGTTCGCTAATGGACAAACTGTCTACAAACTCGCACTCCCACTAGATACAAATGACTCTGATGTATGTAGCATAACTGGGACGCTAGACCTACAAGCTGCATGTAATTCAAACGTTCAATTCTTATTTTCATGGAAGTGCAGAGATAACACGAATCTCATATTGCAAATACACACTTATTAATACATCTGCAAATAACGGCACATTCAATGAACTCCAGACTGAGATTACCACTACTGCGTGAACGCCTAACTTCTTTACTTTCAACAAGAATATCAGTCTCCTTAGAGACCGTCAAAAATTGCCAATGCCGACTATATTTCAAGTCGTCACGGCGGGGTATTGGGTAAAGTTTTCAACTAGCAATAATCGCGCCTCGGATAGACCTCATAGGCTACGATACTGCCACTGCGCAAAGCTGATTCAAATCTTGAAAAAGGTAAGGTAGCCACCACAGAAGATACAATTCACGGAGACGGTTTATAATAACGTCGCGGTACAGCGTGGTGCTAATTTGTGTGCAATAGTAATATATTATGATTGAAATGTGTTCAAAACGTTTCGATAACCCGAGGTGTGCATAGTTTGTATTTTAAAAATAATAATGTAGCTACACCACTGCGCAATGCATGATGGGATGTGAAACATACCATTCTCATGGGTTCGTGCTTTCAGATCCTTAGGACGTCCCTGCCCCATTGAAGTTGAAATTTAAACGGGTTAAGGGTTAGACGTTGAAGGTAGGGCCGTCCCAAGGTTTGTGGATAGAACTGACCAATTCTTATGTAAATATAGGATTGCACTGATCTGATCTGCAGGCAGTATCCCGTCCAGACGGATCCTAACAAGATGTGGAGATGTTTTGAACAGTCGTAGATAATTGAATATGTACGATGGCAAAATCAGATATCAGTACGATGACAATATTCCAACTTTTGAATATTTGCAGTCAGAGATTAGTGCTATTATTCCATAGGAATATTTTAAATTTCTACACAGCCTTACTGCACATACCAATATCTGTACCGGGGAGCTGTATGGACCAGGGAGATGTTTCACTTTGCACCACCAGATGGAGGCATTTGCCTTGAATGTTCATTAGGCATTAGGCCCACTGTAGTAAAATCTGCCAGTTCAACGGTCCATCCATGTCTGATGTCGGGAGATGACGTGGTACCCGGCCACTAGAGGCAACAGTGAGCACTGTTACCTTCACGTAGGTTTTGGTTTTGCTAGGACATTGTGGACGGGATGGCAGATGGGCTTAAGCATCATTCTCTGATTCCAAAGAGCCAAAGGTTGCAAATTGTTTTTTGATATTTTTGTTTGAAGCCTATTCCAAACCGTAACCATTCAGAGTTAATGTCTAAGCTTAACCTTAAACACTTTGAAATGTGACGTTTGGAACAATTTAGAAATGTGACGTTGCAGAAACATGGACGTCTAATTCTGACAGTGAGACTGTGAGCTGTTTGAGATAAACAACTAGTCTAATACAGTTGGCATTCGGTGGTAAAGACACAAGGACACTGTTGTATATGAAGATAATTCATTAAGAACCATGTAAAGTCTAGTACTAATAGCTACAAAGGGTTTTCTCTGCTTATTATTTTGTTGAGTTGGGAATAGTCTTCAGGGTCCCATTTTTACTAGATAGCTAGCTAGGCTAACTTAAACCTCAAATTGGCAAACAAACATAGCTAGCTAGCTATTTCGCAGCATAGGTAAGAAAACATGATAGTTAATCAGGATGAATGCATTAAAGCTGCAATATGTAACTTTTGGGTGACCCAACCAAATTCACATAGAAATGTGAGTTATAGATACATCATTGAAAGCAAGTCTAAGAAGCGGTAGATCTGTTCTATGTGCACTATTTCTATGCTACCCATGCCTACATTTCATTTGGTGTCTTTCACTTTGTTTTGTACAACAGCTTCAAACAGCTGAAAATACAATATTTAGGGTTATGGAAAATATATTCCACAGCGGTTTAGATGGTACAGTGATTTTCTACACTAGACTTGCTTGTTTTGTCACATAAACTGAAATTAGGCAAACTATTAGAATTTTGGCAACCAGGAAATGGCAGAGAAATTTCTATACTGAACAAAAATATGAATGAAACATGTAAAGTGTTGGCCCCATGTTTCATGTGCTGAAATAAAATGCACAAAAAGCATATTTCTCAAACATGTTGTGCACTAATTTGTTTACATCTCTGTTAGTGAGCATTTCTCCTTTGCCAAGATCATCCACCTGCCCGGTGTTGCATTTCAACAAGCCGATGAAACAGCGTGATCTTTACACAGGCATACCTTGTGCCAGTGACAATAAAAGGCCACTCTATAATGTGCAGTATGGTAACAGCTGCCGTTACAACTTACATCTGCAAAGACATGGCCCCAATTTACACGGTCGAGAAACTGCATTTTATTGATGGTAATTTAAATGCACAGAGATACCGTGATGACATCCTGAGGCCCATTGTCGTACCATTTATCCGCCGCCATCACCATTTATCCGCCGCCATCACCATTCATCCTCCACAATAATGCACGGCCCCATGTCGCAAGGATCTGTACACAATTCCTGGAAGCTGAAAATGTCCCAGTTCTTCCATGGCCTGCATACTCACCAGACATGCCACACATTGAGCATGTTTGGGATGCTCTGGGTCAATGTGTACGACAGCGCACACATCGATTACAGTTCCAGCCAATATCAAGCAACTTCACACAGCGGGACAACATTCCACAGGCCACAATCAACAGCCTGATCAACTCTATGTGAAGGAGATGTGTTGAGCTGCATGAGCAAATAGTGGTCACACCAGATACTGACTGATTCACATCCCTACTTGTTTTTAAAGGTATCTGGGACCAACAGATGCATATCTGTATTCCCAGTCATTTGAAATCCATAGATTAGGGCAGAATGAATTTATTTTAATTGACTGATTTCCTTAGATGAACTGTAACTCAGTAAAATCTTTGATATTGTTGCATGTTGCATTTATATTTTTGTTCAGTGTACATAGTGCATCTTTAAAATAAAGTATTTCCGATGAACACATTACACATTATTCTCGCAGCCCTCAGGTGTTGCCTATATTGCGTTAGGGCTTGCCTGGAAACCAGAAAGTAGCGTTTGAATCAGGAAAGTTTCCTCTGCATCTCACATTTCTGCCTGACCCAGAATTCTATGTCGGGTTTCCAGGCAAGTGTAGGACAGGCCAAAGATTTTCTCTGTGCTTCGGCCATTTCATTTTGTCGCGCACTCTTCTAGTCACTGTCTGGGTAGCTAACTGATGTTACGAAACTGAAGAAAGCATTTTCTAAATATTTATTTTTGCGCAATACACATCTGGAATCGGCTGGGGCTTCTCAATTCACGTTTTCAATTATGATATATTGCAGGTTTTATATGTATACGTTAACCACACATTTAGCATGATTCACTCCAATCTCTGCAAAATCAAGTGTTGTAGAATGTCCCCCGTAGACAGTAAAGAAGGCGAGATATCCCACTCCCTAATTATTTCTGCTCCACCATCTTTGTCTCCACCCACAACAAGCAGAGAGTAACGTTACTGTACATCAGTTTCTAAACCTGTCCGCAACAAGTCAAAACTTTGTTGCACGTGCTCGACCGATTAGGTTTCCACTAGTTACCACAGTCACAAAGTAAAAATGGGCTTTATTGTAAAAATTCCTTAAAGCAAAAATGAGCTTAATTGAATAAACCTAATTTAAGGCAAGGCTTAAGGTTAGTTATAAAATCAACATTTAAGAAGCGAAATTGTAGAAAGGCGGGGTTTATGACTTTGTGGCTGTGGTAACAATTGCCGACCGCTCGATTGGTAATGCGATGACGCAACCAAAAAAAACTACACGTATCTTTTTTTTTATAACCTGTGATCCAAATTATTATTTGATTAATTAACTTGATTGTCACTTTTTTTATATTTCATCAAGAGACCAATTGCTTGTGAACAGAATAAATGTATACAGATTTCCCACACTTTGATTTCTAAGTGCTATTGAATCATCACAGAGAAAATACACATTTGTCCAATAATTTAGATGCAATTTGAGGGGAAAATGTTCCAAACGAACCCAAAACAATCCGTTTTATAGGGGATCTATTTACTGTGACAGTTTCCAGAAACAGTACAATGTTCATACAGTACTGGAGTAAATGCTTTATTAAAGGTTCTGATAAGAATGAGGAACCCGGTTGGTGTGTAACACGTTGCAGCTGATATCAAAACATCATTTTCTTCTACTATTAGAAAGGAGTTGGCCATTATCATCTGTAATAATATGTTCTTTGGTCACGGTAACATTAAAGAGCAAATTAAATCATCACATGGATTCAGTGATGAGTACAGAATTCAGTACAAAGCAATATAAAGAGTTATTACATGTTTAAAGGCATTTACATCATAAAGTACAACTTGTGGATGCCTATTACAGCTTAGAACCAGACAAAGGCAAAGGCACTTGGAAAGAACCAGACTGAAAATGAGACACTAATCTGTAACTAAAACCGGTTAAATCCATCCTCACAAGAATAGTAATAACAGGGCATTGTGTGTGTCAGGTATAGCATTGACTACTGTATATGTGGCAGAGTGTGGGGAACAGGACCAGAGTCAGCTCTAACTGAGCCAGAGGATAAACATGGGAGGTCCCACCCAGGAAGAGCAGGACAGCCAATGGGAGCCAGGCCTCGTGTCATGTGACGGCCATGTTCTGGCCCACCGCCTCAGGGGTGAGGAACTGCACTTTGGGCACAGTGAGGGCCGAGTTGTTCCTCCGCATGGTGCCGGAGCTCCCGCCGCCATTCCTCATGGAGTTGTTCCGCCTCATTGAGTTCCTCTTCCTCAGTGAGTTCTGGTGGCTCAGCTCGCTCTTCTGCAGCGTCTGGATGAGTATGGAGGGCTTCTCGTCCAGTTCGCGGGCCGAACACCTCGGCGTCGCCACCTTGACCGTGTTCCCAAACTTGGAGTAGTCCACCGAGTACACCCCGTCCTCCTCGGTCACGATGGGCACGAAACGGTGACCCCACTGGATCTCCTCGGTGACGTAGGAGGTCCGGGCCTGGGTGGTGATGCCCGTGGTCTCCACCACGCCCTCCAAGATCACAATCACCTCCAGGTCGCTGCACTGCAGCTCCATGGCCGACAGGTCGTACAGCGGACTGTCCTTATTGATGGTATGGCAGATAATGAGTGGCGCCAAGAGGAAGATAGAGTTACTCGCCGCGGCGCTCTCCGTTTGCACGTCGATCTGGTGGATCGGGATGACCTCGCCTTCGGGGGTGGTGGTCTTGCGTACCACCTGGAGGCGGACGGCAGCGCCAATGATCATGGACTTGCGGAGGTCGCCCACACGGGTCATGAAGCAGAGGCGATTGTTGCGCACGGCGATGACGGCGTTGCGGCTGAAAATAAGATATGACAAGAAAAGATAACTTTATTGTCCATTTTCTTTACCGATCACATTTTCTTTACAGATTTGTCAGCCAGAGTGTACCCCCTGGATCAGATTTGTCAGCCAGAATGTACCCCCTGGATCAGATTTGTCAGCCAGAGTGTACCCCCTGGATCAGATTTGTCAGCCAGAGTGTACCCCCTGGATCAGATTTGTCAGCCAGAATGTACCCCCTGGATCAGATTTGTCAGCCAGAGTGTACCCCCTGGATCAGATTTGTCAGCCAGAGTGTACCCCCTGGATCAGATTTGTCAGCCAGAGTGTACCCCCTGGATCAGATTTGTCAGCCAGAGTGTACCCCCTGGATCAGATTTGTCAGCCAGAGTGTACCCCTGGATCAGATTTGTCAGCCAGAATGTACCCCCTGGATCAGATTTGTCAGCCAGAGTGTACCCCTGGATCAGATTTGTCAGCCAGAGTGTACCCCCTGGATCAGATTTGTCAGCCAGAGTGTACCCCCTGGATCAGATTTGTCGGCCAGAGTGTACCCCTGGATCAGATTTGTCAGCCAGAGTGTACCCCCTGGATCAGATTTATCAGCCAGAGTGTACCCCTGGATCAGATTTGTCAGCCAGAGTGTACCCCCTGGATCAGATTTGTCAGCCAGAGTGTACCCCCTGGATATGGTTTGTCAGCCAGAGTGTACCCCCTGGATCCGATTTGTCAGCCAGAGTGTACCCCCTGGATCAGATTTGTCAGCCAGAGTGTACCCCCTGATCAGATTTGTCAGCCAGAGTGTACCCCCTGGATCAGATTTGTCAGCCAGAGTGTACCCCTGGATCAGATTTGTCAGCCAGAGTGTACCCCCTGGATCAGATTTGTCAGCCAGAGTGTACCCCCTGGATCAGATTTGTCAGCCAGAGTGTACCCCCTGGATCAGATTTGTCAGCCAGAGTGTACCCCCTGGATCAGATTTGTCAGCCAGAGTGTACCCCTGGGTCAGATTTGAGGGCTTGCTCAAGGGCACAACAGCAGGAGATGGCATGTGTACAAAACCCTCAAACTTTGACCATTCAAAACCCGCTCTCTGAATCTGGGGCATAGAGACACAAACTTTACAACTATTTTTCAGTATCTAGGATAATGATATGGATATACTAGGTCTGCATGATATGGATATACTAGGTCTGTATGATATGGATATACTAGGTCTGTGTTATATGGATATACTAGGGCTGTGTGATATGGATATACTAGGTCTGTATGATATGGATATACTAGGGCTGTGTTATATGGATATACTAGGGCTGTGTTATATGGATATACTAGGGCTGTGTGATATGGATATACTAGGTCTGTATGATATGGATATACTAGGGCTGTGTTATATGGATATACTAGGGCTGTGTTATATGGATATACTAGGGCTGTGTTATATGGATATACTAGGTCTGTGTTATATGGATATACTAGGTCTGTGTGATATGGATATACTAGGGCTGTGTTATATGGATATACTAGGGCTGTGTTATATGGATATACTAGGGCTGTGTTATATGGATATACTAGGTCTGTGTTATATGGATATACTAGGTCTGTGTGATATGGATATACTAGGTCTGTGTTATAATGATATACTAGGTCTGCATGATATGGATATACTAGGGCTGTGTTATATGGATATACTAGGTCTGTGTTATATGGATATACTAGGGCTGTGTGATATGGATATACTAGGGCTGTGTGATATGGATATACCAGGGCTGTGTGATATGGATATACTAGGTCTGTGTTATATTGATATACTAGGTCTGCATGATATGGATATCCTAGGGCTGTGTTATATGGATATACTAGGTCTGTGTTATATGGATATACTAGGGCTGTGTGATATGGATATATTAGGGCTGTGTGATATGGATATACTAGGTCTGTGTTATATGGATATACTAGGGCTGTGTGATATGGATATACTAGGGCTGTATGATATGGATATACTAGGTCTGTGTGATATGGATATACTAGGTCTGTGTTATATGGATATACTAGGGCTGTGTTATATGGATATACTAGGGCTGTGTTATATGGATATACTAGGGCTGTGTTATATGGATATACTAGGGCTGTGTTATATGGATATACTAGGGCTGTGTGATATGGATATACTAGGGCTGTGTTATATGGATATACTAGGGCTGTGTGATATGGATATACTAGGTCTGTATGATATGGATATACTAGGGCTGTGTGATATGGATATACTAGGGCTGTGTTATATGGATATACTAGGGCTGTGTGATATGGATATACTAGGTCTGTATGATATGGATATACTAGGGCTGTGTGATATGGATATACTAGGGCTGTGTTATATGGATATACTAGGTCTGTATGATATGGATATACTAGGGCTGTGTGATATGGATATACTAGGTCTGTATGATATGGATATACTAGGGCTGTGTGATATGGATATACTAGGTCTGTATGATATGGATATACTAGGGCTGTGTGATATGGATATACTAGGGCTGTGTTATATGGATATACTAGGCTGTGTGATATGGATATACTAGGTCTGTATGATATGGATATACTAGGGCTGTGTGATATGGATATACTAGGGCTGTGTTATATGGATATACTAGGTCTGTATGATATGGATATACTAGGGCTGTGTGATATGGATATACTAGGTCTGTATGATATGGATATACTAGGGCTGTGTTATATGGATATACTAGGTCTGTATGATATGGATATACTAGGGCTGTGTGATATGGATATACTAGGTATGTGTTATATGGATATACTAGGGCTGTGTGATATGGATATACTAGGGCTGTGTGATATGGATATACTAGGTATGTGTTATATGGATATACTAGGGCTGTATGATATGGATATACTAGGGCTGTGTGATATGGATATACTAGGTCTGTATGATATGGATATACTAGGGCTGTGTGATATGGATATACTAGGGCTGTGTGATATGGATATACTAGGGCTGTGTGATATGGATATACTAGGTCTGTATGATATGAGCAAATAATCTAACAATCTAACCTAGCATGCAACCTTATAGAGAATCAAACAGCGTGGAGGAGGAACTGGGCTGCGTGATTGACAAGGGGTGGGGCTAAGTGTCTGTGGGAAACAGCCACAAGAGGAGAGGGAGAGTACAAACAAAGTCAACTATAAAAACAGACTTTACACAGGGTTTAGTGGCATCTCATATATTGCATGAAATATGGATCTCTTGTGATATGGATATTGTGATTTCGATGTGAAGTTGATTCATTGTGCAGCCATACTATGCACTAGATTTTTCCAGTTGGGACTTCGGATTCGAAGCGGCAACCCTTCGGATGCTGGCCCACTCTCTTTATCCTCTACCTCTCCAGGGTGAAGTTTTCCCTAGGTACAGATCTAGGATCAGCTTCTGCTCCCCCAATCCAAACCTTTACCATTAGTGGGGTAAATGCTAAACTGACCCAAGATCAGCATCTAGGGGCACCTTCACCCTACACTGTTGACCCCACCTCTCCAACCTAATCTAACCTGTAGGCTACCATCCTACCTGAAGATGAGCGTCTCGGCGCGGCGGTGCGACTGGGCTGTCTTCATGAAGATGCACCCCAGCATAATGGCGTTGATGATGAGGCCAGCGATGTTCTGGAAGATGAGGACGGCGATGGCCGTGGGGCACTGTTCTGTGATCATACGGTGGCCAAAGCCGATGGTCACCTGGACCTCGATGGAGAACAGGAAGGCTGAGGTGAATGACCTGTAGAGCAGAGAGAGAGGGTCAAAGGTCAGGGGTCAGAGGAAATGAGAGTTAAAGAGGAGGGAGACGTTGGACGTAAATATTGGTCACGGGTCAGATGTTTGTTGTAGACATCTGATCCTACATTTGTAATAGAGGTGTAGAAACCTGATCCTACATCTGTGGGGAGGGTAGAGGCCTGACCCTACATCTGTGGGGAGGGTAGAGACCTGATCCTACATCTGTGGGGAGGGTAGAGACCTGATCCTACAGGTAATAGTGGTGTAGTGGTGTAGGATAGTGGGGAGGGTAGAGACCTGATCCTACATCTGTGGGGAGGGTAGAGACCTGATCCTATATCTGTGAGGAGGGTAGAGGCCTGATCCTACATCTGTAATAGCGATATAGAGACCTGATTCTACATCTGTAATAGTGGTGTAGAGACCTGATCCTACAGCTGTAATAGCGATGTAGAGACCTGATCCTACATCTGTGGGGAGGTTAGAGACCTGATCCTACATCTGTGGTGAGGATAGAGACCTGATCTTACATCTGTAATAGCAGTTTAGAGACCTGATCCTACATCTGTGGTGAGGATAGAGACCTGATCTTACATCTGTGGTGAGGGTAGAGAGGTCACAGGGGTCAGAGGAGCAGGAAGCTACTGGACAGGCAGTGTGGTTTCCTATGGCTTCCTGTCCTCATCTGCGTCCCCTACAACCACTGATCTCAGAGGACTAAATAATGAGAGCAAAACGTTGGAGACGTTAAAGGGGCAATCAGCAGTTGAAACGATAACAAAGCCTGCTACACTCCCCTGTTTGGGTAAAAGCTGAGGGATGGGGCCTGAGAAACGGAACCACTCCCAAATTCATACACAGAGCTATGGATGCAAGGACTGACCATCCATGATATCAAAATTGTAGTTTTAACCGTGTCTCAGTGGCCTTGTGGTTAGAGTGTCCACCCTGAGATTGGAAGGTTGGGAGCCCTATACCAAATACTGTAAAAATGGGACCTGATGCATCTCTGCTGAGAACTCAGCATTCGGGAGATTGGGGGTAAGGCCTTGTGATAGACTAGTGTCCTGTACTTGTACATCAAGCTGCCTCATGCTTCCTGCTCACACATGCCAATGCTCGTGCAAGGCTACATACTTTACTTCCACGTTTTGAGGCTTTATAGTGTTTGTTTACACTGACTTTGTTTACAAACATTGGAATAAAACAAGCTTATATTTTGCTTTCAGCTGGGGTATGAGAGTTGAACTATAAATTATACTAATATTCTTCCAGAATCCATTGGTACATATGATTCATTTATGAATGCAGCAACTGCAGATTGGCCCTTTAAAGGGATACTTCAGGATTTTGGCAATGAAGCCCTTTATCTACTTCCCCAGAGTCAGATGAACTCCTGGATACTATTTGTATGTCTTGCATACAGTTTTGGCTTCATTGCCAAAATCCCAAAGTATCCCTTTAAGTTCCTTATAATTTGAAGGAAAATCATTTTTTCTATGGCAAGGAGCTCAATCATCATATAACTGTAACAGTGTTATCACAGAAAATAGCAGTTATTCTGAAACTGAGTTTCAGCAATTACTTCACTAAAAGTCCCCAATAAATCCATATAATTTATTTCCGCCCTTAAAATACACAAGTTTACACACAAAATACAGAAATAGATACAAGTTAAATCTCCAAACATCAACAGTTTAAAATATCTATAGAGTCTATACTATACTACTCACTTGACGTTGGTGACGCACTGCTCAATGCCAGACGTGCGGTTGGGTACAAGGTCTCCATGGGCAAAGGCCACGAGCCACCAGCACATGGCGAAGAGGAGCCAACTGCACAGAAAAGTCATGGTGAAGATGACCAGGGTGAAGCGCCATTTCAGGTCCACCAGAGTGGTGAAGACGTCTTGCAAGAATCTTCCCTGTTCTCGGATGTTCTTGTGCGCCAAGTTGCAGGATCCGCTCTTGGCGATGAAGCGGGCTTTGTTCACCCGGTCCCTGAACACTGGTTTGCGGTGGATCCTCGAAGCAAGTCCCGGTAGGGAGAACTCCTCCGGGATGATGCTTTTTCTCGCCAACATCCTTACTGCATTTGCAATAGAGGTAAAAAATCGGATGGTTTCAGTAAACCGAAGTGTTTTTTAGTGCGTAATTATCCTGTCAGCTTGCGGAAAACATGATTCAAAGTTTGATAAATTCGTATTATTTTGCAAAGTTTTTCATCAATTTGATTTAAATGAACTTCTTTCACATTAAGGTTGGTAGCTCCAGCGCCACTTCCAAAAAGTTGTACTGACGGGTGAGAGTTTCCAGGCAGTCACAGACCCAGGGCGCATCCCAAATTCTCTTGACGTAGCTGCTCCGCTCTATGGGCGGGATGCAATGCACTGCTGGCTTTGTTCAACAAAGAGGAAACCCCAGTAATTACTTCTAAATTGTGTTTTTGTTTTATTGATTAAAAAGCCAAACAATATATGTGTACCCGTTGGACCGTATGTTTAGTTAATTAATCAATACCGGTATTTGAGGTAATGGTTAAACCATCCCATTACTGGGTCCAAATTAAAATATCATTGATGTTTTATTTTTAAACAAGGCAAGTGTGATAGAAAAATGACTCCAACAGTAAGCAAATTATTGCTGTGTTATTACATTATTATAGGGATGATTATTAGGATAGGTCCACTTCCCATTGATGACCAAGAGATGGCGCCATTTAGTAAGCGAGGAAGTGTGGTGTGTTGTGTGTGAGAATGAGAGTGAGTGTGTGTGTGTGTGTGTGTGTGTGTGTGTGTGAGCGTTTTAAACCCAAAAAGCACTTTCAACTCAAAGCACATTTTTATTATCAGTTCAAGTGTAAAAAAAGGTAGGCACACAGTGTAATGATCAACTATGTCTATATTTAAAACATCTGTTAATTATACACAATGTACATATGAGACAGACACAAGCCCACAATAAAATGGAAAAAGACAACCTGTAGTCTTGGAATTATATGGATTATTATTGATAATATTTGAACATATATTTCTGTGCACATTCCCAAGATTGAAAATATAAATAGTAAAAGCAGAGAATATGATATAATCTCTGTGATATGGATCAAGGATATCTGCAGTCTGAATTACCATAGATCTATAAGTAGAGTGTACCTGCTCTTTCCATGGTATAGACTGACCAGATGAATCCAGGTGAAAGCTATAATTGCTTATTTATGTCACTTGTTAAATAAACGTCAATCAGTGTAGATGAAGGGGAGGAGACCCGGTTAAATAAGGATTTTTAAGCCTTGAGACAATTGAGACATGGATTGTGTATGTGTGCCATTCAGAGGGTGAATGGGCAAGACAGAATATTTAAGTGCCTTTGAACGGGGTATGGTAGTAGGTGCCAGGCGCACCGGTTTGAGTTTGTCAAGAACTGCAACGCTGCTGTGTTTTTATATCTAGAAGCTAAAAGTTTTTTGGGGCTGTCCCCATAGAACAGGATTCCCCAACTGGCGGCCCGCAGGCCCGAATTTGGCCCGCGGGTGGTTTTATTTGCCCCCAAGCTTTCTGAGCACCCCCTACAAAACAAAACAGGAAATCAGCTCCAAGTTATTTAAATTTAAGAAATCTATTCCCCTCTATTCCCAATTTAATAAATCTATTCCCTTCTATTCCCAATTTAAGAAATCTATTCCCATCTATTCCCAATTTAAGAAATCTATTCCCCTCTATTCCCAATTTAATAAATCTATTCCCCTCTATTCCCAATTTAATAAATCTATTCCCCTCTATTCCCAATTTAATAAATCTATTCCCCTCTATTCCCAATTTAATAAATCTATTCCCCTCTATTCCCAATTTAATAAATCTATTCCCCTCTATTCCCAATTTAATAAATCTATTCCCCTCTATTCCCAATTTAATAAATCTATTCCCCTCTATTCCCAATTTAATAAATCTATTCCCCTCTATTCCACATACTGTAATAGAGACACGTGATCGTATACAAATGTAAGGTTGAATATGATTATGTTTTAGTTAAACATTATATCTGTTTGGGCTTCTAGCAGGCAAACCCAAAAGGGTTCTCCTATGGGAACAGCCAAAGAACCCTTCTGGAACTGTGTTTTAGAAGTGTAGAACAGACAGCCATAGCCGTACACACCACAGCCTTGCCTTCAAATTCATCAGAGGGACAATAGCCTACTACCACTCATCTCCAATGTCATTCTCCTAGACTATACAGTTGAAGTCAGAGGTTTACATACACTTAGGTTGGAGTCATTCAAATTTGTTTTTCAACCACTCCACAAATTTCTTGTTAATTAACAAACTATAGTTTTGGGAAGTCGGTTAGGACATCTACTTCATGCATGACAAAAGTAATTTTCCCAACAATTGTTAACAGACAGATTATTTCACTGTTTTACATTTCCAGTGGGTCAGAAGTTTACATACACTAAGTTGACTGTGCCTTTAAACAACATGGAACATTTCAGAAAATGATGTCATGGCTTTAGAAGCTTCTGAAAGGCTAATTGACATCATTTGAGTCAATTGGAGGTGTACCTGTGGATGTATTTCAAGGCCTACCTTCAAACTCAGTGCCTCTTTGCTTGACATCATGGGCAAATCAAAAGAAATCAGCCAAGGCCTCAGAAAAATAATTGTAGACCTACACAAGTCTGGTTCATCCTCAGGAGCAATTTACAAACACCTGAAGGTACCACGTTCATCTGTACAAACAATAGTATGCAAGTATAAACACCATGGGAACATACAGCCGTCATACCACTCAGGAAGGAGACGCATTCTGTCTTCTAGAGACGAGCATAGTTTGGTTCGAAAAGTGCAAATCAATCCCAGAACAACAGCAAAGGACCTTGTGAAGATGCTGGAGGAAACAGGTACAAATCTTTCTATATCCACAGCTAAACAAGTCCTATATCAACATAACCTGAAAGGCCGCTCATCAAGGAAGAAGCCACTGCTCCAAAACCGCCATAAAAAAGCCAGACAACGGTTTGCAACTGCACATGGGGACAAATATTGTACTTTTTGGAGAAATGTCCTCTGGTCTGATGAAACAAAAACAGAACTGTTTGGCCATAATGACCATCGTTATGTTTTGAGGAAAAAGGGGAAGCCGAAGAACACCATCCCCACCGTGAAGAACGGGGGTGGCAGCATCATGTGTGTGGTGGCAGCATCATGTTGTGGTGGTGCTTTGCTGCAGAAGGGACTGGTCCACTTGACAAAATAGATGTCATCATGAGGAAAGAACATTATGTGGATATATTGAAGCAACATCTCAAGACATCAGTCAGGAAGTTAAAGCTTGGTCGCAAATGGGTCTTCCAAATGGACAATGACCCCAAGCATACTTCCAAAGTTGTGGCAAAATGGCTTAAGGAAAACAAAGTCAAGATATTGGACTGGCCATCACAAAGCCCTGACTTCAATCCCATAGAAAATTTGTGGGCAGACCTGAAAAAGCATGTGCGAGCAAGGAGGCCTACAAACCTGACTCAGTTACACCAGCTCTGTCAGGAGGAATGGGCCAAAATTCACCCAACTTATTGTGGGAAGATTGTGGAAGGCTACCTGAAACGTTTGACCCAAGTTAAACTATTTAAAGGCAATGCTACCAAATACTAATTGAGTGTATGTAAACTTCTGACCCACTAGGAATGTGATGAAAGAAATTAAAGCTGAAATAAATAATTCTCTCTACTATTATTCTGACATTTGACATTCTTAAAATAAAGTGGTGATCCTAACTGACCTAAAACAGGGAATTTGTACTCGGATTAAATGTCAGGAATTGTGAAAAACTGAGTTTAAATGTATTTGGCTAAGATGTATGTAAACTTCCAACTTCAACTGTATATCAGTGCTCTATATCTATAGTCATTCTGCTCTCATGATGTCATCGTTCTAGAGAGGGGTGAGTGTTGTGTCTCCACGCTTTCTGACAGACTGACTGACTCCAAAGTGCTGCTTGCCCATAAAAAGACAACTCTGGTGAAGGATAGCAGCCACACTATAGGGGCCATGTGGTTGACCTTTGGCCTTTACATGGACCCCCAGCCACAGCAGAAGCTAAATTAAATATATTAAATATATTAAATTAAATATACTTAGCTGCTACTCACTTATAATGTATACAATGGAGAGTATGGAGGTTGAGGGGAGATACGTAGCCTGGAATCCAAGCTAAACGAAACAATGGTTCAGTCTTGTTTAACCAGGCTAGAAGACGCCTACCCATTCATAGATTATAGAGAGGGAGTCTTGAGTTGAAAACACGAGTGGGAAAACAGACCACACGTGTGTAAGGAAAGTAGGGCAGGAATTCTGGGTCATGAGTTTGGGATTGAATAAGAATGAAGAATGATTTAAAAACGAATTTCTTGAGATGAGAAACCGCTTTACACTGACAAACAAAACAACACAGCAGTATATCAGTAAAAACAGACATTCTTCAAAGTGTAGCTTACAATAATCAGTTTGGCATTCAGGCTATAATACAATACAAAGAAGTCAATATAAAATGATCATTGTTCGATATGCAAAATAACTATAAATATTCAGGTACTACAGTAGGACAGTGGCACAGCTCCCCAGAAACCAGGTTTAATACTGAAAATAGAAACCACTTTCCTTACCAATTACACCAGCCAGCACCATGTATGGTAGAAACTAACGCTGGCCTGGCTTATGGCAGGTAGAAGAAAGTGGAATCTTCCCTTATCATTTAGGGCTGGATCTTAACTTAACACCAACATGCGTAACTCCACGTTTTCACATACATCTTGACATGGATGTGTGGTTTACAGTACACAAGTTCTGTATGAGTTGAAGTTAGGCCTGCACATCTCACATTAAGATTCAGTCCTTTAGAGAACACCCATTGGGTGAAAGCTGTCCTTTTCCAAAGAGGAGTCAGTGACCACTAAATGTCCACAGTCCCATGGTTCAGTCAGCATCGCATCTAATCAGACAGACAAAGGGTCACCAGGCTAAAAATGCTCCAGCGATATACCCTACAGTGTTCGTACCAATGTAGTAATACTACACTATACCTGCTTATTGCTTACCTATGAATAATGGTGTAAAATATATACATACATCATATAGTAATAAGTAACTAAATATATCATTTAAACATAAAACATTTAAGTAAAGCTTTGTAAAATTGTAATCATATTTAACGACCGATTGTGATCCTTACACGACCAAATTAATAGGTCACTCATTCAATCAATAACTCAATAACTAATACATTACCAATAATCAACACAAGAAGGCCATCAGTGGTGCTTTGGGAAGCAGTGTTTCCCCTACCATTACCAAGTGGAGGTGGTCAACCGGCCTGGCTCCATTTCCCCTGTCTAAAACCTACAGTATGAGCTTCAGTCAATAATGGTAATAATATCTGGAACTCTGCGCCCCACCTAAGCATTGTGGGAAACACTGAGGAGGCTGATTCATTGATAGACTGATGGTGTGCTGGCTGACAGTGTGTGGGCCTACATGTCAGCCCTGACGAAGGAAGCGAACATGCCGTCCTCGTTCTCCAGAAGGGTCTCTGGTTTGTCCATCTCTAAGATGTTCCCTCGCTTCATCACGATCACCAGGTCAGCTTCCAGGATGGTGTGGACACGATGCTGCATGAAGAACACACACACAGACACACAGACAGACACACAGACACACACAGACACACACAGACACACAGACACAGACACACACAGACACACACAGACACACACAGACACACACAGACACACAGCACGCAGACAGACAGACGCACACAGACACACACAGACACACAGACACACACAGACACACAGACGCACAGACACACAGACACACACAGACGCACACAGACACACACAGACACACAGACGCACACAGACACACACAGACACACACAGACGCACACAGACACACGCAGACAGACGCACACAGACGCACACAGACACACAGACACACACAGACACACAGACACACAGACACACAGACACACACAGACGCACACAGACACACACAGACACACAGACGCACACAGACAGACACACACACACACACAGACACACACAGACGCACACAGACGCACACACACACAGACACACAGACGCACACAGACGCACACAGACACACACAGACACACACAGACGCACACAGACGCACACAGACAGACGCACACAGACACACACAGACGCACACAGACACACAGACACAGACGCACACAGACAGACAGACAGACACACGCACACAGACAGACACACGCACACAGACAGACACACACACACACACAGACGCACACAGACAGACACAGACAGACACAGACACACAGACAGGCACATGCACCCAGACAGACACACACACACACACAGACGCACACAGACAGACACACACACACACACAGACGCACACAGACACACACAGACACACACAGACACACACAGACGCACACAGACGCACGCAGACAGACAGACGCACACAGACACACACAGACGCACACAGACACACACGCACAGACGCACACAGACAGACACAGACAGACACACGCACACAGACAGACACACGCACACAGACAGACACACACACACACAACAGACGCACACAGACAGACACACACACACACACAGACGCACACAGACAGACACACGCACACAGACACACACAGACGCACACAGACGCACACAGACACACAGACACACAGACGCACAGACGCACACAGACAGACACAGACAGACACATGCACCCAGACAGACACATGCACACAGACAGACACACGCACACAGACACACACACACAGACAGACACACAGACATTACATTACATTTGATTGAGTGTTTAGTTACACAAACAAAGAGGAAGGGATGTAATGCAGCTTTGATTTGTAATGTAGCCAGACAGACAGAGATAAACTGTGCTGAGAAACACATACCTGAATGTATTTTCATTTAGTCTTATCTCACAACCCCAAGAGTCATCCTCCAAGAGCCAACTGCTAAGATTAGATGTAGTACCCCTCCTTAACCCCCAGACAGATTAGATGTCGTACCCCTCCTTAACCCCCAGACAGATTAGATGTACCCCTCCTTAACCCCCAGACAGATTAGATGTCGTACCCCTCCTTAACCCCCAGACAGATTAGATGTTGTACCCCTCCTTAACCCCCAGACAGATTAGATGTTGTAGCCCTCCTTATCTCCCAGACAGATTAGATGTCGTACCCCTCCTTAACCCCCAGACAGATTAGATGTTGTACCCCTCCTTAACCCCCAGACAGATTGTAACCCCAGACAGATTAGATGTCTACCCCTCCTTAACCCCCAGACAGATTAGATTAGCCCTCCTTATCCCCCAGCCAGATTAGATGTAGTACCCCTCTCTTTAACCCCCAGACAGATTAGATGTAGTATCCCTCTCTTTAACCCCCAGACAGATGTGATGTAGTATCCCTCTCTTTAACCCCCAGACAGATTAGATGTAGTATCCCTCTCTTTACCCCAGACAGATTGGATATAGTATCCCTCTCTTTTACCCCCAGACAGATTAGATGTAGTATCCCTCTCTTTAACCCCCAGACAGATTAGATGTAGTATCCCTCTCTTTAACCCCCAGACAGATTAGATGTAGTATCCCTCTCTTTTACCCCAGACAGATTAGATGTAGTATCCCTCTCTTTTACCCCCAGACAGATTAGATGTAGTATCTCTTTAACCCCAGACAGATTAGATGTAGTATCCCTCTCTTTAACCCCCAGACAGTATCCCTCTCTTTAACCCCCAGACAGATTGATGTAGTATCCCTCTCTTTAACCCCCAGACAGATTAGATGTAGTATCCCTCTCTTTTACCCCCAGACAGATTAGATGTAGTATCCCTCTCTTTTACCCCCAGACAGATTAGATGTAGTATCCCTGTCTTTAACCCCCAGACAGATTAGATGTAGTATCCCTCTCTTTTACCCCCAGACAGATTACAGTAGTATCCCTCTCTTTAACCCCCAGACAGATTACATGTAGAATCTCTTTAACCCCCAGACAGATTACATGTAGTATCTCTTTAACTCCCAGACAGATTACATGTAGAATCTCTTTAACCCCAGACAGATTAGATGTAGTATCCCTCTCTTTTACCCCCAGACAGATTACATGTAGAATCTCTTTAACCCCCAGACAGATTACATGTAGAATCTCTTTAACTCCCAGACAGATTACATGTAGTATCCCTCTCTTTAACCCACAGACAGATTACATGTAGTATCTCTTTAACCCCCAGACAGATTACATGTAGTATCTCTTTAACTCCCAGACAGATTACATGTAGAATCTCTTTAACCCCCAGACAGATTACATGTAGTATCTCTTTAACTCCCAGACAGATTACATGTAGAATCTCTTTAACCCCAGACAGATTAGATGTAGTATCCCTCTTTAACCCCCAGACAGATTAGATGTAGTATCTCTTTAACCCCAGACAGATTAGATGTAGTACCCCTCTTTAACCCCAGACAGATTAGATGTAGTACCCCTCTTTAACCCCAGACAGATTAGATGTAGTACCCCTCTAACCCCAGACAGATTAGATGTAGTACCCCTCTTTAACCCCAGACAGATTAGATGTAGTATCTCTTTAACCCCCAGACAGATTAGATGTAGTATCTCTTTAACCCCAGACAGATTAGATGTAGTACTCCTCTTTAACCCCCTGACAGTGGTCTCAGACAGCATGCAGTACCAACCCGGGAGGCTGTAGAGGCCTGGAAGGCAGGGTGGGACAGGGCCTACTTGTGAGTCCTCACTAAGACACTGAAGAGGCTGTCCTGCTGTGCTAGCAGGTTGACTGCAGAGTCACACTCCACTAGCTGCCCCGCGGAGAACACCAGCACCTGTTCAGCCTCCAAGATGGAGGACACCAGGTGCTGGGTGGCAGAACGGAGAGAAGGAACCAAGGATAGATGGGAAGACAGAAGGAGAGGAGCAAGGACAGACAGACAGGGAAAACAAGGAAAAGAAGACAGGTGAAAGAAGGACAGCAGACAAGCTGTTTGAGTCTCGAGAGGCTAACGTGTCGATTCAGAGTTGAGATCTGCAGCACGCTTAACTTAAATATCCATCAATCTCCCACTGACATCAATCAATTATTTACAGGAATGTTCGAGTTGCGCCTTATCTCAACTCTGAATCGGTCCATAAATGCATTTGGAGGCGTGAGAAGCATTTGGAGATATGAGAAGCATCTGGAGATATGAGAAGCATTTGGAGATATGAGAAGCAGAGGTACAGTATGATGAAACAGGAGACATTGGAAAGATAGGATGAAGGAGAGGAGGAAATCTAAAAGCCAGGAGAAATCAGCTAGTCCTAGTCTCTATGCTTTCTCCAAGGATTGATCCATAGAGAGAGAGAGCAGACCAAGAGGAGTCTCCACATCTATACAGAGAATACCTTCCAGATCTGACCTTTCCACCTAATGACCTACAGGCTGCAACAGACTTACTGCAATAGTGACGACTGTTCGGTCGGCGAAGGCTGTCATCACCACCTTCTGTAAGACATTCTCCTATAGGGGTGAGAAATGACATGTAGGTCAGCCCTTTTGGTCGTGGACCAAATGGGACCCTATTCCTTGCATAGTGCACAACTTTTGACAAGGGCTCTATGGCTCTTAGTGCACTTTACAGGGAATAGTGTGTCATCTGGAGCACAGTCTTAGATACAGCCATGCACACTCCACAGCAATGTCACTACATTGTGAGTGCTGTCCCCTCTTCGCTGTCTGCATCAGTGTGATGGTAGTTTGATAGAGTGTACCTGTCAGGGTCAAAGGTTAATGCTACGGCTGTGATCATAATGTCCTCATATTGATGTTGGCCTGCTTGTCCCTACAAAAAAACAAACAGAGAGTTGCACACTCTATATATAAACGGCCAGTAATTTATATATAAACGGCCAGGGATTGGAGCTATGAACTCTGCATGCCACCGGACTGAAACCTGAGAGGCTGGAGGAGAGTGACGGTCCTCACTGTTGCGCAACAATCGCAACAAAACTTAACGGCCCCTAAAGATAGAATCCTTAATTGAAACAATAACAACGTGTTCTCCCAGCCTCAGGATGGGGCTGGAGAGTAGAATCACTCTCCAATACAGAGACAGAGCTGTGGACGCAAGGACTGACCATCCATGATATCAACATTATAGTTGTAAACATGTTTTGAGGCTTTACAGTGTTTGTTTACATTTACATCGTTTACAAACATTGGAGTAAAACAAGGTTATATTTGTGGTTCTGATGGGGTACGACAGTTGAACTACGCTCATTTATCAGTTATGTTCTTTAAGAATCAATGGGTACACATCATTCATTTATACGTCCAAAAATGGATATATCAACTAAGGATTCAGGCTTTCATGGAAATCAGTGCTTCATTTCCAAACAGGGGGCCTAATGAAGAGTATGTGGCTGGTTGAAATACATGGCCGTGTGTTCTGCTATTGACCAAACCTCTATGTACAGGGCTCAATAATGAACGTCATATGTAACCCTGGCAACTCAAATTATAAACGCGTAATAGGAGGACAAATATAAAGATGTCTGGTTTGTGTTTTATAATGTATCTGACATTATACTTGTGCTTTATGTTTGTACCCATATGAGGTGAAAGTAATGTCATAGATCTGTATGTAAACAATGAAACATATGATGATAATGTCACTAAAGAGCTAGTGATGGAGGGTACATGGCTGTTAGGGTGTGTGTGCTCACCGTTGCCATGTCGATGGATGCAGTGGCTTCATCCATAATGAGGATGGAGCTCTTCCTGACGAAGGCTCTGGCCAGACAGAACAACTGCCTCTGACCCACACTGAAGTTCTCCCCTCCCTCTGTCACCACCGCGTCTGGAACACACACACACACACACACACACACACACACACACACACACACAGTTGTTATTAAGGCAATCGTCTTTCTGAAATCTCACATTTTAGTAGCATATTCTCCGATTAGTTTTTCCTTCCAATATGCTTTCCCAAAGATTGTGTGGTTAGAGGTGGCCAGATTGTGTGGTTAGAGGTGGCCAGATTGTGTGGTTAGAGGTGGCCAGATTGTGTGGTTAGAGGTGGCCAGATTGTGTGGTTGGAGGTGGCCAGATTGTGTGGTTAGAGGTGGCCAGATTGTGTGGTTAGAGGTGGCCAGATTGTGTGGTTAGAGGTGGCCAGATTGTGTGGTTAGAGGTGGCCAGATTGTGTGGTTGGAGGTGGCCAGATTGTGTGGTTGCAGGCTGCCAGATTGTGTTGTTGCGGGTTGCCAGATTGTGTGATTGCAGGCTGCCAGATTGTGTTGTTGCGGGTTGCCAGATTGTGTGGTTGGAGGTGGCCAGATTGTGTTGTTGGAGGTTGCCAGATTGTGTGGTTGCAGGTTGCCAGATTGTGTGATTGTAGGTGGCCAGATTGTGTAGTTGGAGGTTGCCAGATTGTGAGGTTGCAGGTGGCCAGATTGTGAGGTTGCAGGTTGCCAGATTGTGAGATTGCAGGTGGCCAGATTGTGTGATTACAGATTGCCAGATTTCAAACACTTTCCCCAAATCCCAGTTGTAGGATTCCCAGTATTACAGACCTAGATGACAGACAGACAGACAGGACAGACAGACAGACAGACAGACACAGACAGACAGACAGACAGACAGACAGACAGACAGACAGACAGACAGACAGACAGACAGACAGACAGACAGACAGCAGGCAGGCAGGCAGGCAGGCAGGCAGGCAAACACATACCTAGTCCCCCAGAAAGGGCTTTGACCATGTTCTTCAGCTGGGCGATTTCTAGCGCCTCCCACAGTCTGTCATCAGTACAGGTACGCTCTGGGTCCAGGTTAAACCTGCCAGGGAGACATGACATCAGTACAGGTACGCTCTGGGTCCAGGTTAAACCTGCCAGGGAGACATGACATCAGTACAGATACTATCTGAAATACAGAGAGACAGAGAGAGGGACAGAGAGAGGGACAAAGAGAGACAAACAGACAGGGAGAGACCAGGCAGGAGAGAGAGAACCCACTACTGTCTGTGGATGACCATAACAGGCAATGGCCCAGTGTTTGGACTGGGGCCCATCCTCTTAGCTAAAACTCCCGCAGCACACAGCCAGAGGGGATCCTCACTCACTACCACACTATCTCGTACTACAACTGTTCCACTGGGTCTAATGATGTGGCAATGCTTAACATAGTGAGGCATCTATAGTAGCTCTGGCTGTCTCTCTCTAACTGCCATCGGCACAGTGTTATTGTAGGACCAATCACCCAAGGCCTCCGTTCATGTAAACATCGCCATGGCAACGGGCTGGCTCAACGCACAGCCCTCTCACTTACTGCCACATTGGATGGGTCATTATTTCTTATCGGGACGAGAACGTCTTTCTAAATAAACACCACATGCTCTTTGTGTTTTATAACAAACACAGCAGCTCAGTTATCTGCTAATACTCCAAACATCTTCAAGCTGTGGTACTACAGAGAGAGAGAGAGAGAGAGAGAGAGAGAGAGAGAGAGAGAGAGAGAGAGAGAGAGAGAGAGAGAGGGAGGGAGGGAGGGAGAGAGAGGAGACTATCCAATGTCCTGGGAGCAGGATGAACTTTCATGACGTCTGCTGAGGAGTTTCATATTTTAACCAAACAAACATTTGTTTAGCTTCATTTTTACTTCATAAAGTCAACTGAATTAGGCCCACTGTTACTGTTCTGTTATTGTCTTCTGAACAATATATCATAGGACACTAAAGTTGTTTTCTACCCATTTGTAGGCAGACGGTTATCTGTTCAACTTCCTAAACCACAACACTGTAGTCCTCATGGCAGTCGCTGTGTGGAAACAAAGGTGGCAATGATTATACATTGATTATAATCTACTGATCTATTTCTCCACTGAGAGGCATGAGGAAGTTACTGTTTATTATAATGTGTCTCTTATGTCAGCTTCTGGGCACGTTCCTGTGTGCATGTCTGTGATTGTCAACAGCCAGAGCACGTGGTCCTGACCCAGTATCTGAACCAGTACACACCGGCTCACACACACACTGACTGGCTCTCACACAGACACACACACACCTGGTTCTTCACTGCACGTACAGTGTCCTGGTAAGGGTTCTAACATTCTAAGGTTCTACACATAGCCGACGTACCGGATGGATCCGCTGAACAGCACCGGGTCCTGGAGGATGATGGACAGACGAGACCTCAGGGTCTGGAGGGGCAGCTTACAGATGTCTATACCATCAATGATGATCCGTCCTGAGAGGAGATGCAGAGAGAGATACAGACAGAGAGAGATATACAGACAGAGAGAGAGAGATACAGACAGAGAGAGAGAGATACAGACAGAGATACAGACAGAGAGAGAGAGAGAGATACAGACAGAGAGAGAGAGAGAGATACAGACAGAGAGAGAGAGATACAGACAGAGAGAGAGATACATACAGAGATAGATACAGAGATAGAGAGATACATACAGAGATACAGACAGAGAGAGAGAGATATACAGACAGAGAGAGAGAGAGATACAGACAGAGAGAGAGAGATACAGACAGAGAGAGATACAGACAAAGATACAGAGAGAGAGATACATACAGAGATACAGACAGAGTGAGATACATACAGAGAGAGAGAGATACATACAGAGATACAGACAGAGAGAGAGAGAGATACAGACAGAGATACAGACAGAGAGAGAGAGATACATACAGAGATACAGACAGAGATAGAGAGATACATACAGAGAGAGAGAGATACATACAGAGATACAGACAGAGATACATACAGAGATACAGACAGAGATACAGACAGAGATACATACAGAGATAGAGAGATACAGACAGAGAGAGAGATACATACAGAGATACAGAGAGATACAGATACAGACAGAGAGAGAGATACAGACAGAGAGAGAGAGATACATACAGAGATACAGACAGAGAGAGAGAGATACAGACAGAGAGAGAGAGATACATACAGAGATACAGACAGAGAGAGAGAGATACATACAGAGATACAGACAGAGATAGAGAGATACATACAGAGATACAGACAGAGAGAGAGAGATACAGACAGAGAGAGAGAGATACATACAGAGATAGAGAGATACATACAGAGATACAGACAGAGAGAGAGAGATACATACAGAGATACATACAGAGATACAGAGAGAGAGATACATACAGACAGAGAGAGAGAGATACATACAGAGATAGAGAGATACATACAGAGACAGAGAGAGAGAGATACATACAGAGATACAGACAGAGAGAGAGATACATACAGAGATAGAGAGATACATACAGAGATACAGACAGAGAGAGAGAGATACATACAGAGATACAGACAGAGATAGAGAGATATATACAGAGATACAGACAGAGAGAGATACATACAGAGAGAGAGAGATACATACAGAGATACAGACAGAGAGAGAGAGATACATACAGAGATACAGACAGAGAGAGAGAGACAGAGATACATACAGAGATACAGACAGAGAGAGAGATACATACAGAGATACAGAGATAGAGAGATACATACAGAGATACAGACAGAGAGAGAGAGATACATACAGAGATACAGAGAGATACATACAGAGATACAGACAGAGAGAGATACATACAGAGATACAGACAGAGAGAGATACATACAGAGAGATACAGACAGAGAGAGAGAGATACAGACAGAGATACAGACAGAGAGAGAGATACATACAGAGATAGAGAGATACATACAGAAAGACAGAGAGAGAGATACAGACAGAGAGAGAGAGATACATACAGAGATACAGACAGAGATAGAGAGATACATACAGAGAGAGAGAGAGACATACAGAGATACAGACAGAGATACATACAGAGATACAGACAGAGATACAGACAGAGATACATACAGAGATACAGACAGAGATACATACAGAGATACATACAGAGATACATACAGAGATACAGACAGAGAGAGAGAGATACAGACAGAGACAGAGAGAGAGAGAGAGATACAGACAGAGATACAGACAGAGAGAGAGAGAGATACAGACAGAGACAGAGAGAGAGATACATACAGAGATACAGACAGAGAGAGAGATACATACAGAGATACAGACAGAGAGAGAGAGACAGAGATAGAGAGATACATACAGAGATACAGACAGAGAGATACATACAGAGATACAGACAGAGAGAGAGATATACAGAGATACAGACAGAGAGAGAGAGATACATACAGAGAGAGAGAGATACAGACAGAGAGAGAGAGAGAGAGAGAGATACAGACCGAGAGAGAGAGATACAGAAAGAGAGAGAGAGCATCAACGCATATATGGTCTGGTTGTTGATGCCATTCTGTTCTGTACATTGTAGAAGATTACACAAGTAAGCTGAACATCACATTTATTATCATTACTCACTGAAGATATTTCACGTTTCTCCTCTATTTATTTAGTCTATTTCTGGGGACATTATCTTCCCAAGAATGTCCACTGGCGAGTCTATTAGAACGACTACAGTCAACATCGTAGTGTTCAAGCTCGCTCCCTCTGCCTTTATAAGGGGACACTGGTAACAAATATGTGTCTTAATTCATTGTTAAGTAAAATACATTTGTCTGCGGCAGCAGTGGTCGTGTGGAAAAAGAGAGCATGTTGGGTTTGGTGAAATATGGGTTTGTCTGAATCGGCTGACTAGGAGTGGTGTAAATACAAAGATTATTCAGAGTAAAACCTGAATATTATCATATGGTTGTTTATCAGCGGATTCTGACAAACTGATGTTCAACGTAGGAAATAAATCCAGAACATTATGTTTTGATTATTCTAATTTATGACATTTGGCCAGAGGCTGAGATATGCATACTAACAATAACAGGCCCCCTGCAGAAAGTTGTGTACAAAGGACAACTAAATATGACATCATCATAGGATGTCAGGATGACAGTGACCACAGGGCCGTACTGTGTAAACAGAGGAAACTAAAAGGAGGCTATGGATTTCAGCAGAGGACCTATTTCCCTTTATCAGATGAGAATAAACACAGCTCCACTCAAACTAACTATCATATTATAAGCTTCCCTCTGACTTTTGAATGGGCACTTTGGGACAGGAAAGTCAAGGAAACAGTTTGACCTTTGGTGTCAGCATTTGGTTGCAGTCACCATAGTTATGTTCTGTCCACTAACACTTCACTACTGAAAAAGAGTTGGAGGGCCTGTGAGGTGGACTGTGAGGTGGACTGTGAGGTGGACTGTGAGGTGGACTGTGAGGAGGAATGTGAGGAGGATTGTGGGGAGGACTGTGAGGAGCACTGTGGGAAGGACTGTGAGGAGCAATTTGAGGAGGACTGTGGGGAGGACTGTGGGGAGGACTGTGGAGAGGACTGTGGGGAGGACTGTGAGGAGCAATGTGAGGAGGACTGTGGGGAGGACTGTGGAGAGGACTGTGGAGAGGACTGTGAGGAGCACTGTGGGGAGGACTGTGGGGAGGACTGTGAGGTGGACTGTGGGGAGGATTGTGGGGAGGACTGTGAGGTGGACTGTGAGGAGGATTGTGGGGAGGACTGTGGGGAGGACTGTGGGGAGGACTGTGGGGAGGACTGGAGGATTGTGGGGAGGACTGTGGGGAGGACTGTGGGGAGGACTGTGAGGAGGCACTGTGGGGTGGATTGTGGGGAGGACTGTGGGGAGGACTGTGGGGAGGACTGTGAGAGGGTTTTGTACAACCACTTCTTTCAATTTACTGTAAAATAAAACAGTCACTATGAGGGAGCTGTGTAACGAGTGCTAGACCTGAGCATCAAGGCTCCTGTCCACAGCTTCAGAGACCTTCTACACCTGAATCACAGGAGACTAACCTTCAAACACGTCGACCATATTGAAGAAGGCCAGAGAGAGGGAGGACTTTCCACTTCCTGTGCGTCCACAGATGCCCACCTAGAGAGAGGAGAGGGAGAAAGAGGGATTAGTTATTAAGCCGTCATTTCACGCCAGTAGGAGACACAATCTGTCACAGCTTGGCCCTCTATTTCTCAGGAACAAGACTAGGAGTTTTTCCTCACAAGGTAAGTCCTACAGAAATGTCAATTTAACAGTACATTACTGTAAAGTTTACAGTAACATAGTGTCCCTTTTTCAGTAACTAACAGGCAACTGGCTGGCAGTAAATGACCTTAAAAACAACAGGATTGTATTTTTACAGTGTAGTTACTGTAAAAGATGGAGCTACCCATAAACAAGCAGTCAGCCTCACATACAACCACAACACATTACTATTAGATCTGGACTGAAGATTACACAGTTCCACACTCACGCTTTCTCTCATTGGTCAAAGACACCACACACACACAGCCAGGCCTCTCTACTAAGGGTGTATATCCCCAGATTTAAGATGTTTGAGTATATGAGGATTACTGTGATACCTATACTGAGTCAGATTTAAAGGGGAATACAGGGTGGTTGTAGAAATTGAGGCTCAGCAGGAGACACTAAAATCATCATGATCTTCCAGACATAATATCAGCCCTGGAATGCTTGAGACACAGTCACAGATACACAGATAGAGAGATACCTAATATCCAGTCTTACTTATAAACACACTCACAGATACACAGATACACAGAGAGATACATAATTATCCAGCCTTGCTTATAAAACACTCACAGATACACAGATAGAGAGATACCTAATATCCAGCCTTGCTTATAAAACACTCACAGATACACAGATAGAGAGATACCTAATATCCAGCCTTGCAGATTAAATAGAGCCCTTTAAACAATGCTACCTCATAAGACTACAGAGTTATCTATGATATCCAGCCTGTACTTCAGTCACTGATCCAAATGTAATACATGTAAGCCACTTCAGTCCTGGTGTCACGACTTCAGTCCTGGTGTCACTGACTTCAGTCCTGGTGCTCTGTACCATCACTCATTCTGCCGTAGTTGGTCCTGTGTATCTCAGTAGTTTTTTTTTGGAATTGGTTAGTTACCAGTTTTCGTTGCATTGCCGATCCACTTTTCATTTTCCATTTGTTTTGTCTTCATTGTACACACCTGGTTTCCATCCCATAATTATATGTTCCTTATTTAACCCTGTGGTTCCCCCCTGGTTTTGTGCGTGTTTGTTCGTTGTAAGTTGGTCTGTATGCTGTGCCTGACTCTGCCTTACCTGCTACACCTAGACGCCTTACACCTGGCTATGAACCCAGCATGAACGAACACACCTGATTCAACAAGTCAAGGGCTCCATGAACTACTCAAATCAAATCAAAATAAAATAAAATCAAATGTATTTATATAGCCCTTCATACATCAGCTGATATCTCAAAGTGCTGTACAGAATCAGTTGAATAATGTGTGTTGCAGTGGAGGCTGCTGAGGGGAGGACGGCTCATAATAACGACTGGATCGGAGTGAATGGAATGGCATCAACTCATGTGTTTGATGTGTTTGATACCATTCTACCTATTCCACTCCAGCCGTTACCACGAGCCCGTCCTCCCCAATTAAGGTGCCACCAACTTCCTGTGGTGTGTTGGTACTGGGCTGGATCAAAAGCATGCACAACCCGTGTCTCTCTAAGACCAGGACTGAAGAACACGGTCTCAGAAGGAGTTCTAGTAGCTCTGTATCTCTGATTCTCTGCTCTGGACTGGATATCTCTCTCTACCTGTGTATCTGCATTCAGGCTCCTCACAGCAGAAGTGAAGCAGCCTCATCCGTCAGGTCAGATAGCAGGAGTCTGCTGAGGTACAGTAACACTGCCCTGAGAGAACGGACATGTGTGTGCAGAAAGCGGTAAGACGCACGCCACACAGAGTCACCGCGACCAACTAGTCCGTTTCTTCACTACGTGTCAACTCACCGTTGCGTTTAGACACAGGGCTGTGATTCAAACAGAAAGTAAACGTCTGCTTGCTTTTCACTGCTTTCACTGCGTTCAAAAGTGATCTTTATTCAGCGATATAGTCAGGAACAACGTGTGATGTCACAGTTGCATTAAGGGAGGGCTCTGTGAGTGGGTGTGACTTAGCTTCTGTCCGGGGTTGCTTAGCTCCCTAAATGTGATCTTTATTCAGCGATATAGTCAGGAACAACGTGTGATGTCACAGTTGCATTAAGGGAGGGCTCTGTGAGTGGGTGTGACTTAGCTTCTGTCCGGGGTTGCTTAGCTCCCTAAATGTGATCTTTATTCAGCGATATAGTCAGGAACAATGTGTGATGTCACACAGGGAGGGCTCTGTGATGGGTGTGACTTAGTCACGGGGTTGCTTAGCTCCCTAAATGTGATCTTTATTCAGCGATATAGTCAGGAACAACGTGTGATGTCACAGTTGCATTAAGGGAGGGCTCTGTGAGTGGGTGTGACTTAGCTTCTGTCCGGGGTTGCTTAGCTCCCTAAATGTGATCCTAAATGTGATCTTTATTAAGGAAGCTCTACAGCAACAATGTTCCATCTCAGGAACAGTTGCTTTAAGACACAGAGCTGTTACTTACCTTCTGTCCGGGGTTGATGTAGGCATTAACGTGTTTGAGGACAGGCTTCAGAAGGGGGTCGTAACGGACACATTACAGATCCTGGATCTTTATCTCTAGCTTCGTGCTGGGGCCAGTCCTCGGGGACCTGGGTGGTATCTGGAAAGAACACATATAGTCAACCATTAACAAAACATGAATGAGATGTGTAATTATATACTGTGATCACACACAATAACTAGGGCTAGCAGTTTGTCCTTGACATGAACAGAAAAACTCTGGGCCCTAGTTATAGCCTACGGCACAATGACACATACAGTAGTACATCCAGGACAGTCATACAGTAGTGAATTTGGGGACAGTCATACAGTAGAACATCCAGGACAGTCATACAGTAGTGAATTTGGGGACAGTCATACAGTAGTACATCCATGACAGTCATACAGTAGGACATCCAGGACAGTCATACAGTAGGACATCCAGGACAGTCATACAGTAGAACATCCATGGCAGTCATACAGTAGGATGTCCAGGACAGTCATACAGTAGGACATCCAGGACAGTCATACAGTAGTGAATTTGGGGACATCCAGGACAGTCATACAGTAGTGAATTTGGGGACAGTCATACAGACATCCAGGACAGTCATACAGTCCAGGACAGTTTGGGGACAGTCATACAGTAGGACATCCAGGACAGTCATACAGTAGTGAATTTGGGGACAGTCATACAGTAGGACTTCCAGGGCAGTCATACAGTAGGACATCCAGGACAGTCATACAGTAGTGAATTTGGGGACAGTCATACAGTAGGACTTCCAGGACAGTCATACAGTAGGACATCCAGGACAGTCATACAGTAGTACATCCAGGACAGTCATACAGTAGGACATCCAGGACAGTCATACAGTAGGACATCCAGGACAGTCATACAGTAGGACATCCAGGACAGTCATACAGTAGGACATCCAGGACAGTCATACAGTAGGACATCCAGGACAGTCATACAGTAGGACATCCAGGACAGTCATACAGTAGGACATCCAGGACAGTCATACAGTAGTGACATTTGGGGACAGTCATACAGTAGGACATCCAGGACAGTCATATAGTAGGACATCCAGGACAGTCATACAGTAGGACATCCAGGACAGTCATACAGTAGAACATCCAGGACAGTCATAGTAGTAGGACAACATCCAGGACAGTCATACAGTAGGACATCCAGGACAGTCATACAGTAGAACATCCAGGACAGTCATACAGTAGGACATCCAGGACAGTCATACAGTAGACATCCAGGACATAGGACATCCAGGACAGTCATACAGTAGGACATGAATTTAGGACATCCAGGACAGTCATACAGTAGGACATCCAGGACAGTCATACAGTAGGACATCCAGGACAGTTATACAGTAGGACATCCCGGACAGTCATACAGTAGGACATCCAGGAAAGTCATACAGTAGGACTTCCAGGACAGTTATACAGTAGGACATCCCGGACAGTCATACAGTAGGACATCCAGGAAAGTCATACAGTAGGACTTCCAGGACAGTTATACAGTAGGACATCCCGGACAGTCATACAGTAGGACATCCAGGACAGTCATACAGTAGGACATCCAGGACAGTCAGACAGTAGTGAATTTGGGGACAGTCACACAACTGACGATGCAGTAAACAGAGGTCTCTTTGTCAAAAGTGGTGCCCTAAGTGCTACTCAAGACCACTCTTCCTTCTATGACCAGGCTCTGGTCTGTTTAGACTGCAGCATTTGGCTACTTCAAAAGTACTCTGTGTTTTACTGCTAAAACCATGCATGCAGTCCTTAAAATAAGGGTTGGTGGTTTTCTCCTCATGACTTAAGGGCTGCGAACGGATGCAGAGGAAACAAAAGAACTAAATGAATCAAAGGGTAGGATGATAAAACAGGGCAAGATGACAGCTCGTTGCTTGGACAAGATCCACTTATTATCGTTGTATTGCTATCAGGGCCAAACTTTCCATTACGTCACAGTGTAGGAGGACAGCCCACTCTGGCAGGGGTTCTTTGACCACAGGACTCTAGCAGGACCACGGCTCTAGAGATGGGGACTCTCTCCTCCCTCCCATCCATCTCTTCCTCCTCAATAAGCTCTCCTCCCTCTCCTCCTCCTCCCTCTCCTCTTCAATCCCACCTCCTCGTTGTTCCACAATAACTCTCTCCCTCTTGCTCCTCCCTTAGTTCTAGCCCTCTTATCTTCCTCCCCCAAGAGACATGACCCCCTTCTCTTCTTTTTTTAAACATCGCCATGGCAACAGCACATCACTTAAACTTCAATGCTGCTTTGGAAGGAGACCCGTAACAGGACTATTGTAAACTCCACAGAGACACACTAGAGAAATGATGTTGGAATTTGGGAGGAGAAACACTGTGTCAGGTTGTTCTGCCCCACACTGTAAATCTAAAGACATTACCATACTGTCAGATTGTTGCCCTGTGCGGTTGACTGTTCTACTGCCATGGATTTTTAAATATAGTCCTTATAGATGTGTAGAAGCCTAGACTATGTTGAGTCATCCTCGCTGTTACATGTTGGAGAAGACATTTGATAAATGGAAGCTTCAATCAGTGCTTACTTTTTTAAATGTATTTTTATTTAACTAGGCAAGTCAGTTAAGAACAAATTCTTATTTATAATTACGGCCTAGGAACAGTGGGTTAACTGCCTTGTTCAGGGGGAGAACGACAGATTTTTACCTTGACAGCTCAGGGATTCGATCTTGTTAACCTTTCGGTTACTAGTCCAACACTCTAACCACTAGGCTACCTACCGGCTGCCCCTTTACTAAAGACTTAATCTGTATATAGCCTCGCTATTGTTATTTTACTGCTGCTCTTTAATTATTTTGTACTATTATTTCTTATTTTTGTAGGTATTTTTCTTAATAACTGCATTGTTGGTTAAGGGCTTGTAAGTAAACATTTCACTGTAAAGTCTACACCTGTTGTATTCAGCGCATGTGACAAATACAATTGTATTTGATTTGATTTGATCTCGAACACAGAACCATATTGTGCAGCACACTGGCCAGCTACAGTCTGTCATGGGTGAGTGCTTAGTTGAACATCTATGGATTTCATTTTGTGAGGGACTTTTCAAATAGCGTGAGCAGAGATGATGATCATATTTTGAACTGTGTGTTTCAGATTCCATTACCCTGTTCTATTGACTGTGTGTTTCAGCAGGATTCCATTACTCTGTTCTATTGACTGTGTGTTTCAGCAGGATTCCATTACTCTGTTCTATTGACTGTGTGTTTCAGCAGGATTCCATTACTCTGTTCTATTGACTGTGTGTTTCAGCAGGATTCCATTACCCTGTTCTATTGACTGTGTGTTTCAGCAGGATTCCATTACCCTGTTCTATTGACTGTGTGTTTCAGCAGGATTCCATTACTCTGTTCTATTGACTGTGTGTTTCAGCAGGATTCCATTACTCTGTTCTATTGACTGTGTGTTTCAGCAGGATTCCATTACCCTGTTCTATTGACTGTGTGTTTCAGCAGGATTCCATTACCCTGTTCTATTGACTGTGTGTTTCAGCAGGATTCCATTACTCTGTTCTATTGACTGTGTGTTTCAGCAGGATTCCATTACCCTGTTCTATTGACTGTGTGTTTCAGCAGGATTCCATTACCCTGTTCTATTGACTGTGTGTTTCAGCAGGATTCCATTACTCTGTTCTATTGACTGTGTGTTAAACCACATCTTGTGTGTGTACTGTCTAGCTTCTGTCACAAGAGACTCCAGGGTATTGGGAAGCAGCATTTGGTGTGGGAGTGTGTTTAGTTTACCCATGGAGCCTTCGTAGTTCTCAGACTCTGTACTCAGGAAGCTGTTGACCTTCTTGACAGCAGCCATCTGGACCTCTAAGTCAGCCAGGTTCCTCACCACCCAGTTCAGGTAGTTGGTCACCTGGGTAACGGGAGGTAAACACAATATATATTTAATCCATGTTCTATGAAGTGTCCTTACTAGGTATAGAAATAATACTATTATTAATAATACTATTAATTATAATAATTGTTATTATTCTTATTCTAATATGTCTGAGTGGGAGTCTTTTTGCCCATTGCCTTGAACAATATGAGGTAAACCAAAGGTATTTAATGGTTGAGAAGAATACATAAAAGGCTGATCAGTCAGAAGAGAGTGCTATGGAGAAGAGTCGTGGAAGGGCCATGCTCTCTGAGGAGTGATAAGCCTACAGAAAACAATACTGTGACAGAACAAACAAAGATGGATGCTGAGGACAATACAGCTTCTATTGTTTCACATCTTCTGGCAGTGGGAGAGGAAGGACTGTCAACAACACTCCTCTCAGTAATGTGACTGATGCAGTCCTTCTCTGGACAGCTCCATAAATGTTCTACTGAATACTTTGTCTAAACACTTGCTGTCTTGACATCTTGTAAATAAAACTACAATCAGATCCAGGTGAATAACAGCTTGTTATTAAAAAGATTCTCATTTGATGAAGTTGATCCTGTATGTTGTTTCTGTTCTGTGGGTATATTCATGTTTGTGTGACATTGGGGAGACGTTGTGTCACGGCTTCCACCAAAAGGTAGTTCCTCTCCTTGTTCGGGCGGCGCTCGGCGGTCTACTAGCCATCACCAATCCTTTTTTCCTTTTCTGTTGGTTTTCTCTTTGTTTTTTTCACACCTGGTTTCATTTGCCTTCATTTCTGTGTGCATAATTACCCCTGTTGCCTGCCTAGGTTTGTGGGGATTATTCGTGTGATGTTGCTCATTAAGGTTGTGCCTATTTTGTTTCCAGGTATTATACCAAGTGTGTATATATTTAGGAGCGTTGTTTTTCCCTCCTTCCGTGAATAACTGGTTTCTCGGTTGTCGAGGGCGTTTGTTTTTTGGTATTGTTCCTGACCTGTATGTTTGTGGACTTGCCCATTAAATAACACATCTCGGACATCTCTGCTCTCCTGCGCCTGACTCCTTCACCTACCTCTACACACAATCGTGTAACACGTTGACTCACTGTGAGGGCGTAGGTCAGGCCTAACCCCACCATGCTAGAGGGAAGGCTCTTGCCAGAGCTCCATATTGAGGCTACTGCTGCTGTTAACACAATGACAGCACCCAGGTAGTCCTGAGAGAGAAAGAGAGTCAGATAAGATAGTTAGAGGGAGAGAGAGAGAGAGAAGAAGTTGTGAATTCAACACAGCATTTAGCTCTAATCTCAAAAGTAATTTCTTCTAATTTTGCAGCTCAGTGTGATAAGAAACCAGGGAGTATTGTGTTACTCAGTAAGATACCATTAGTATTACAATAGTCCCATATCTTCTTAATAATGTCATGGTTGAATCATGGACATGAATGTGATCTCACCGTTCTGACCTCCAACCAGCGGTTGGCAGCAGAGAGGAACAGGTAGGCTGTGTTGTTGGTATCTGTCAGCTCCAGCATCTTCTGCTTGAATCGAGATTCATGTCTGAAGAACAAATGAAAAATAAATATAGCTAATACCTACCAGATTATTTCCCATGTGACCAGGTTTGAACCCGGCGTCTAGACTGTGTTCGTCCATACGTCTCCAGGTCCCAGTCCTGGTTATGGTTCATAGAACCACCTCCGTTAGACAAAC
>NW_024609749.1:92500-137500 GCF_018296145.1 Oncorhynchus tshawytscha
AGTATAAGAATCTGTTGGTGAGGTGTGTCGTGGGTACCCTGTACCTATAGGTGAGTGTGTGTACCGTGGGTACCTGATATAGGTGAAGGTGTGTCGTGGGTACCTGATATAGGTGAGGTGTGTCGTGGGTACCTGATATAGGTGAGGTGTGTCGTGGGTACCTGATAGGTACCTGATATAGGTGAGGTGTGTCGTGGGTACCTGATATAGGTGAGGTGTGTCGTGGGTACCTGATATAGGTGAGGTGTGTCGTGGGTACCTGATATAGGTGAGGTGTGTCGTGGGTACCTGATATAGGTGAGGTGTGTCGTGGGTACCTGATATAGGTGAGGTGTGTCGTGGGTACCTGATATAGGTGAGGTGTGTCGTGGGTACCTGATAGGTGAGGTGTGTCGTGGGTACCTGATAGGTGAGGTGTGTCGTGGGTACCTGATAGGTGAGGGTGTGTCGTGGGTACCTGATAGGTGAGGTGTGTCGGGTACCTGATAGGTGAGGTGTCGTGGGTACCTGATAGGTGAGGTGTGTCGTGGGTACCTGAGGTGAGGTGTGTCGTGGGTACCTGATTGGTGAGGTGATGGGTACCTGATGGGTGGTGTCGTGGGTACCTGAGGTGAGGTGAGGTGTGTCGTGGGTACCTGATAGGTGAGGTGTGTCGTGGGTACCTGATAGGTGAGGTGTGTCGTGGGTACCTGATAGGTGAGGTGTGTCGTGGGTACCTGATAGGTGAGGTGTGTCATGGGTACCTGATAGGTGAGGTGTGTCGTGGGTACCTGATAGATGAGGTGTGTCGTGGGTACCTGATGGGTGAGGTGTGTCGTGGGTACCTGATAGGTGCGTGGATGATCTTGTTGAGCAGGTTGTGGTGCAGGTTAGTAGCAGCAGACAGACCCAGGAACTCCACAGTCAGAGAGGTGATCAGACAGAGGGCTATCCCCGCTCCACACAGGATGATAAACACTGGCACATAGTAGGAGTCAGGCAGACCAGCCTAGTAACCACACAATACACCACAAAGACACATAGTAGGAATCAGGCTGACCAGCCTAGTAACCACACAATACACCACAAAGACACATAGTAGGAGTCAGGCTGACCAGCCTAGTAACCACATAATACACCACAAAGACACATAGTAGGAGTCAGGCAGACCAGCCTAGTAACCACATAATACACCACAAAGACACATAGTAGGAGTCAGGCTGACCAGCCTAGTAACCACATAATACACCACAAAGACACATTCTGTCAGATATCAGGATTTCAACAGGCCTTACTCACTTCCACTAACACTGAGTACTGGTTGTGAAAGGTGTTCATATCTCACCGCTGAGTTTGTCCGATTGGAGAAGACAGCTGCTGCAGAGGCATTTGCAAAGTCTCCTGTAACATTTCCAAAGTCTGGGGCATATCCATTAGCATCGCCATTAGCAGTCCCATTGACTGGGACATCGCCATTAGCAGTCCCATTGACTGGGACATCGCCATTAGCAGTCCATTCGGCCAGCCAGTAGTCGATGGCGACCATGACGGAGTGTTTCAGCAGCTTGAGAAGACCATGAGGAAGACCATGAGGAAGCCACCAGAGGACAGGTACTGCCAGCACACCCTCCACGGGATCTTAGAGCGCCGACTGGTGGTCGTCGACATGTTGTCGTCCTCTTCCTCCTCCTCTTCCTCCTCTGTCAGGGACGAGAGAAGGAGTGATTATTGTCATATGTTGTAACAGAACTTAACTTGTTTGAGATACAGTGTTGACAATGCATTTCACCTTCTTCGTCATCGTCGACCTGGTTCTTGGCCTCTCTGGAGTAGAAAGCTCTTCTCAGGGTCTTCCTCTCCAGAGCAGTCTGACAGTTATCAATCTCAGTGTCCTGCAGTACAGATACAACTGTTGTTAGGTTGGTTGGCAGGTAAATTAGCTACACTACACATTACAGACCAGAGGAGGCTGGTGGGAGGAGTTATCGGAGGACAGGCTCATTGTAATGGCTGGAATAAATGGAATGGTCAAACACGTTGTTTCCATGTGTTGGCTCCGTTCCATTTATTCCATACCAGCCTTTACAATGAGTCCTTCTATAACTCCACCCTCCAGCCTCCTCTATGACGTCTGTCAGTAGGAGAGTAAGAAGTGAATATGACCTTCTCTAGTTCCTGGTCCTGTCTGTTCATCAGGGTCTTCCAGTGTTCATACAGCTCTACATCATGAGTCTGAATGTCCTTCAGAGTGCCTTCCCTCAGCACTGAGCCATCCTTCATGGCTATGATCTGGGACACAGAGAGAACCGTGTAAAATCAGGACCCTTATAAACAAACCGTCTCAGGGTAGGAATGCTGATCTAGGATCAGGTCCCCCCGCCCTGTCCGTGTCATACTCTTTATTATGATCTAAATGGAAAAACTGATCCTGTATCAGCAGCATTCCTACTCTAAGATGCTTTATGAATACAGACCCAGTGCAAACGGTAGAGAGGACATTGGGAGAGGAATCCACACCAGACTGTTGAGATGCTCACCCAGTCAGCGTGGATGAGGTACTGCAGTTTGTGTGTGACCAGGACCACGGTGCGTTTATCATCCTGTAGGAACTTCAGGATGCCCTCCTGCATCAGGTGGTCACTCAGGTGGATGTCCAGCGCTGAGAACGGGTCATCCTGAGGGTAAAGGTCAGAGATCAGGGGTCAGAGACAACATGGACGATCCAATCAGATCAGAGCGTATCAGAGTGAAAGACTGTGGATTAAATTATGTTTTTTTAACAGGAGATCATATTAATTCATATTAAGTTACAGCAAGTTTAATTCACAGGTCTGAGATGATCTCAGGACATACAGTCAATCAAACCTAGTTCCCAGAAGACCCCGGAACCTGAATAAACACCAATGTATTACCCTAGGATGACTTAGTCTTTATACTGTACAGCACTGAGACACGTAAACAGTCCTGAGGGCAGAAGGTCTGAGATCATCAGACACAGCATGATAGACACCTCATTAGGAGACAAGACGTCATAAAGACGTACTTAGCTAATAGATGTTGCTTCTAGCTGGGTGTTCACTCTGCAGTCCCATTGTGTATTAATACAGCACTTTAGAGGGCTATTTCCTTATTTGGCACATTTGTCTGTGTGAGCTGAGCTTCGTATGGAGGATCGTGCCCGGTCCTATCCCATGACAGCCAGAGAGGCTGTATCAGGGGCGGAGGTTAGACATCTAATTAACAGTTGCCACAAGAAATTATGTGGGAACACAAACAGATGATGACATCACACAGGAGTAGGAAGAAATGGGATGTAGATGTACATAGAGTTGTCTGTAGAAGCGAGAGACGGGAAAGTGTGTGTGTGTACGTGTGTGAGTGTACGTGTGTGTGTGTGCGTGTGATTGTGTGTACGTGTGTGTGTGTACGTGTGTGTGTGTGTGTACGTGTGTGTGTGTGTACGTGTGTGATTGTGTGTACGTGTGTGTGTGTACGTGTGTGAGTGTGTATATGGCTAGCCAGGCCAGATGGCAGAGCAGAGGGATGCCTGTAAACATGATATGGTTACAAGAGAGGCCTGCGGACAGAGATCCATCCCACCTGCTGCTCCTCCCGTTCCCATGCAGAGGGAGGCTGGCTGGCCCTCCCTGGATCTCCCTGGCTGCCTCTGAAATCACACCCTATTCCCGATATAGTTCATCCTTTCTCACACACTGTCCCAAAAGCAGTGTACTGTTAGGGAATAGAAAAGGGTGTCGCTGTCTTTGGCTCTATTTGGCTCTCCCTGGAACACCTAGAGAACACCCTAGAACACCTAGATAACATCCTAAAACACAGAGAACATCCTAGAACACATAGAGAACACCCTAGAACACCTAGAGAACACCCTAGAACACATAGAGAACACCCTAAAACACATAGAGAACACCCTAGAACACCTAGAGAACACCCTAGAACACCCTAGAACACCCTAGAACACATAGAGAACACCCTAAAACACCAAGAGAACACCCTAAAACACCAAAAGAACCCCCTAGAACCCCCTAAAACACACAGAAAACACCCTAAAACACATAGAGAACACCCTAGAACACCTAGATAACACCTAGAGAACACCCTAGAACACCTAGAGAACACCCTAGAACGCCTAGAGAACACCCTAGAACACATAGAGAACACCCTAGAACACCTAGAGAACACCCTATAATACCTAGAGAAATTACCCTAAAACACCATAGAAAACCCACAGAACACCCTAGAGCACAAAAAACACTGTGGAATACCTAGAGAACACCCTAGTACACCCTAGAACACCTAGAGAACACCATAGAACACAAAGAGAACACTCTAGAACACCCTGGCTCTGTCTGACTATTCTGAGAAGCCATCCTTGAGGGAGAGCTTCCAGCCTCTTCCAGTGAACTCAACAGGAAATGGATCTTCTATTGAAGTCAATAGATAAAGCACTTTATCAGTCATTGACTCACCAGGAAGACGATGTTGGTGTTCTGGTAGAGAGCCCGAGCCACACATATCCTCTGTCTCTGGCCTCCACTCAGGTTGATCCCCTGGGAGAAAAACACACTGTTAAGAAGAGTAGCCAGGTACACAAGGAATCTGACACAAATCACTGTTCACTACTAGTTCTTGGTATAATATGTCATTGTGTCTGAGGTAAGAGATGGGGCTTGTGCTTAAAATAATAATAATAATAATAATACTGAGGTGATTATAATAATGTAATAATGTAATAATTTAGCCAGTGTTTCAGTACCCTCTCTCCGATCTCCGTCTGGTCTCCGAAGGGCAGGAGGTCTACATCAGGCTGCAGGGAGCAGGCATCAATCACAGTCTTGTATCTGAGACACACAGCAGGGCATCAGACTGACAACACCCTCTATTAAAACACAGTTAAAAACATGGCTGCCTTGGAAACTAAGGGATTCAACAGCACAGGAAAAAAGTCGTCATTAGAGAAGAGATATAAGCCAGCATCAGCCTCAAGAAGCATCAAGAGTGATAGCAATCTGATGGACCATCTAATTAGTGTCATTAAATGTACATCTCAGCTGATGCAAGACCAAGTGAATTAACCAAACACAAACATTGGTCTAGTCTTAATTACATTGATGAATGGTGTTGAGGAGCAGCAGATAATACAGTAGAGTAGAGTAGAGTAGAGTAGAGTAGAGTAGAGTAGAGTAGAGTACAGTACAGTACAGTACAGTACAGTAGAGTTCAATACAGTAGTTCAGTACAGTACAGTAGAGTAGAGTAGAGTAGAGTAGAGTAGAGTACAGTACAGTACAGTACAAGTACAGTACAGTACAGTACAGTACAGTACAGTACAGTAGAGTTCAATAGAGTAGAGTACAGTAGAGTAGAGTACAGGAGAGTGGCGTACAGTACAGTAGAGTAGAGTATAGCAGAGTACAGTAGAGTACAGTAGAGTACAGTACATTAGAGTAGGGTACAGTAGAGTAGGGTACAGTAAAGTAGGGTAGAGTACAGTACAGTACAGTAGGTTAGAGTAGAGTAGAGTAGGTTAGAGTAGAGTAGAGTAGAGGAGAGTACAGTAGAGTAGGTTAGAGTAGAGTACAGTAGAGTAGGTAAGAGTACAGTACAGTAGGTTAGATTAGAGTAGAGTAGAGTACAGTACAGTACAGTACAGTAGGTTAGAGTAGAGTAGAGTAGAGTAGAGTAGAGTAGAGTAGAGTAGAGTAGAGTAGAGTAGAGTAGAGGAGAGGAGAGGAGAGTACAGTACAGTAGATTAGGGTAGAGTAGAGTACAGTACAGTAGGTTAGAGTACAGTACAGTACAGTACAGTACAGTACAGTACAGTACAGTACAGTACAGTACAGTACAGTACAGTAGAGTAGAGGAGATGAGAGTACAGTAGAGTAGCTTAGAGTACAGTACAGTACAGTAGGTTAGAGTAGAGTACAGTACAGTACAGTAGAGTAGGTTAGAGTACAGCACAGTAGGTTAGAGTAGAGTAGAGTTAAAGTAGAGTAGAGTAGAGTAGAGTGGAGTAGAGTACAGTAAAGTAGAGTAGAGTGGAGTAGAGTACAGTACAGTACAGTAGAGTAAAGTAGAGTAGAGTAGAGTGGAGTAAAGTAGAGTAGGGTAGGGTAGAGTAGGGTAGAGTAGAGAGTGGTGTTTTACCTCTGTTTGTTGAAGGGACTGCCAAACGTGATGTTATCCTCCACGGTGGCATTCAGCAGCCAAGACTTCTGGGTAGCGTAGCCCACAGAGTACCTGTTCTTACTGAGGCATTATGGGAAATGGAGGCAAAAGAGAGAGAGAGCTCAAACTACAAACATGGCGGTAGGGGAGGGGGTAATCTTTGAGACGTCAACATTGAGGCACATCAAGCGGTGAGTGGGGGAAGTGGGTTTAGGTTTCTAACACAGGTTAATGATGAGCTGGAAGAGTTGAACCAAAATAACAACAATGTGCTGGGAGTCCAGTTTGTTGATCTTGTTGGATGTGCAGCAGAACTACCCAAAGAACTACCCAAAGGATATGCTTGAGGATAAGAGCATTATGTATCTGAAGGCACAGTGCTTTGTGTACCATTGTATACCAGTGTTCCCACCACCATATGTTAGCCTTAGCTGTTATTAATGGCTGAGTAATTGTACGATATAAGAGAAAGAGAGAATGAAGACGTTAGCTATGGGTCATGCACACTAACCAGGATGTTGGTCTCTTTGTGTACTGTATTCCTATTGTCTCCTGTTGAAAACATACTGTGGAGGTGAATCCACAGTGTCAAAATATATCTCTATCCCTTTAACTGCCTTTTCAGTCAGTTACTTCAGACCCAGACTCCCAGCATGGAAGCACACAAACACTCCACGACTCACTCCACGACTCACTCCACGACCAGCTAGTAACAACTCAATGATCACCATGACTGAGGAATGGAGGGGTTGAGGGAGGGATAAAGGGAATGATGGGAGGGGAATGGAGGGATTGAGGGAGGGATATAGGGAATGATGGGAGGGGAATGGAGGGATTGAGGGAGGGATATAGGGAATGATGGGAGGGATTGAGAGAGGGATATAGGGAATGATGGCAGGGGAATGGAGGGATTGAGGCAGGGATATAGGGAATGATGGCAGGGGAATGGAGGGATTGAGGCAGGGATATAGGGAATGATGGCAGGGAATGGAGGGATTGAGGGAGGGATATAGGGAATGATGGGAGGGATTGAGAGAGGGATATAGGGAATGATGGCAGGGAATGGAGGGATTGAGGGAGGAATATAGGGAATGATGGCAGGGAATTGGAGGATTGAGGGAGGGATAAAGGAATGATGGTAGGGGAATGGAGGGATTGAGGAGGGATATAGGGAATAATGGCAGGGGAATGGAGGGATTGAGGGAGGGATATAGGAATGATGGCAGGGGAATGGAGGGATTGAGGGAGGGATATAGGGAATGATGGCAGGGGAATGGAGGGATTGAGGAGGATAAAGGGAATGATGGTAGGGAATGGAGGGATTGAGGGAGGGATATAGGGAATGATGGCAGGGAATGGAGGGATTGAGGAGGGATATAGGGAATGATGGCAGGGGAATGGAGGAAGGGGGGTGACGGCAGTGGAAGGGAGGAAGGGGGTGACGGCAGTGGAAGGGAGGAAGGGGGTGACGGCAGTGGAAGGGAGGAAGGGGTGACGGCAGGGTCCCTTCAGAGGAAGTTTAAAAAGGGGTACCTCCTGGTTTCTTCAAAAGACCCATCCGTCTCAAAACAACTGCAAGTCACGTTCAATGTGTTAGAGTCTGTACAGCCAGATAGACACAACCACCTCGACTTCAACTTCCTTTACACATGAAGAGCTGAACCGCACGCGCGTGTGTGTGTGTGTGTGTGTGTGTGTGTGTGTGTGTGTGTGTGTGTACCGAGTCGCGTATGTGTGTTCAAATGTAAATCTAGCAGAAGTGTCCTTACAGTAAAGCCCTAAAACTGTGTATCGGGGCGAAGACATTTGGACAGAGAGCCAAGAGTCAATTTAATCCAGCTTTATCTACAGAATGACCTCCCTCAACAGTGCAGGCATACTGTCATGATACTGTCATTGTCTCAGGCCCAGTGCTCTGTCTGCTCTAATAGTGTTATGGCTTCTCCTAGAATGATGTAGGTCTACATGAGGGTGGGTGGGATTCAGTGGGGATAACAGAGTCTGCTTAATCAACCATTCTCAACCCAGTCCTTGGGGCCACTAGTCCTTTCACATATTTGGTGTATATTCTAAAAAGTCAACTAGTGTTGAGACCTAAATGATTCAACTATGGTCAATTTAGCCAACTGACTTAAGTGTTGAGACCCAAATTATTCAACTATTCAACTAATAGCCAAATGACTTAAGTGTTGAGACCTAAATGATTCAAATGGTCAATTAGCCAAATGACTATTCAAAATTAATCAATTAATAGCCAAATGACTTAAGTGTTGAGACCTAAATGATTCATATGGTCAACTAATAGCCAAATGACTTAAGTGTTGAGACCTAAATGATTCATATGGTCAACTAATAGCCAAATGACTTAAGTGTTGAGACCTAAATGATTCATATGGTCAACTAATAGCCAAATGACTTAAGTGTTGAGACCTAAATGATTCATATGGTCAACTAATAGCCAAATGACTTAAGTGTTGGGACTAAAGGATTCATATGGTCAACTAATAGCCAAAGGACTTGTAAATGTAGAATGTACTGTACAGGGGTGAGATGGGAAGAGTAAACCCGAGGGAGAAAATACCTGTTGGCCTCGTGCAGCATCTCACTCACAGGCAGTCTGATTTAGATAGAAAACAACCACGACAGAAGAAGACAGAACACAGACAAGGCTGAGGTTAGTGTCTACGGCCCGTGGTGACTACCTGTCCTGCTATGGTACTGACTGGCACCTTCGTTCGCTCACATAAGAGTGGACTTTATTTGGAAAGGTCAATTTCATTTTTGGATTACTGCTAAGAAGAGCAACCGTTATGGTTCTAAACCGATTGAGGAGAGACATAGTGGTTCTAATGGTAACTGTGGTGCACCATCAGTATCATAGAGAACTTTAAAGAACTATATGGACCATGTTTCATAGCAGTGTATGAAGGGAGAGAAGTGTTTAATAGATTGGTAGGGTATTTTACAGCTTATTAACAGGCTGGGACTTAATAGATTACAATCAAATCAACAGCTACTAAACCTACAACAAACTAATACCACTGTTTTCATTCAGTCTAGCTCCAAATGAAAACCTTCCGGTCAGAAGTGTATTATTCACTCAATAACCCAAACAAATACTTAACCCAATCCAATCTAATTCAATTATACAATTGAACACTTCCTGGACAAGTAATCACGCTAACTCCCAGCCAATATGTTGTTGGCAAGAAAAATGCTGCAACGCCCAGTTCGTTAGCAATTAGCATGTGTCTGTTCTTCCGCTCAGGTTTCAGTCTAAATGCTAATGCTATGAATGCTAATGCTATGAATGCTAATCAGAGATCCATCTCCAGAACATCACATACAACCCAATCTTAATTTGACATTAGAGTACATTAATGTGGGTGCAGATCTCAAATTAAGATTTGGCCCTAGGAGATGGACATAGATTTTCTGTTTTGTTGTAAAAATATGAATAACAGAGAAATGTGAAGACAGAGAGTTGAAAATGGAAAGGTCCAGTTTTATAAGTGATGGTGACTGTGAGGTTGTGTTATAGAGATGAGTAGATAGATAGATGATGTTAGACAGTCAAAGTTCAGGCAAAGCTGTCATCAGCAAGCAGACAGTGAGCGATGTACAGAGACAGAGGAGCAGCCAGCTCTCCTTCCATAGCAACCACAGCCACAGAGACAGACACAGACACAGGAAGGACAACACACAGGACCAACAAGATGGAGGGTGGAATGGCTTCTTATTCCACAGATGAAGGCTTTGATTAGCATTGGTGGAGAAGCACAGTGTAACACCCATTTCAAATGGACTTAATGGACGAGTCTGACAGCTAGTCAACTCTAGAAAGACACGACGACCCAAAACGAGACTGAGAGGGATAAAGAGGAAATGAGATGTGTGTCCATCTTGGTCTTTGAGTGGACCTCAGCATGTTCAGTACCTAATAAAGATGAGGACCCCAGAGATTTACACCCTATTATAGACCTTCTAACATGTAGCTTATGCCGGTTGGTACCACTCACTTGCTCCAGTAGACCTTTCCACTGAGGGTCTGCATCTCTCCCAGCATGGCCAGCAACAGGGACGACTTCCCACAACCCACCTGGCCCACGATCATGGTCAGCTGACCTGGAGATCAGACACAGGACAAGAAGACACTATATGAAGGTATGAAGACACTATATAAAGATAAGAAGACACTATATAAAGATAAGAAGACACTATATAAAGATATGAAGACACTATATAAAGGTATGAAGACACTATATAAAGATAAGAAGACACTATATAAAGATAAGAAGACACTATATAAAGATAAGAAGACACTATATAAAGGTAAGAAGACACTATATAAAGATAAGAAGACACTATATAAAGATAAAGACATTATATAAAGATAAGAAGACACTATATAAAGATAAGAAGACACTATATAAAGATAAGAAGACACTATATAAAGATAAGAAGACACTATATAAAGATAAGAAGACACTATATAAAGATAAGAAGACACTATATAAAGATAAGAAGACACTATATAAAGATAAGAAGACACTATATAAAGATAAGAAGACACTATATAAAGGTATGAAGACACTATATAAAGATAAGAAGACACTATATAAAGATAAGAAGACACTATATAAAGGTATGAAGACACTATATAAAGCATTAGAGACAACAGCTTGTTCTATGTCAATCTGACATTGATAATGTCTGTTACAGCCCTGGTTAAATCTTAAAAGTAGGCCAGGATATTGGGATATCTTTATACTCTCAATTTATATCAGTCATGTTTCCACATCAGTGGAGGCTGGTGGGAGGAGTTATAGGAGGATGAGCTCATTATAATGGCTAGAATGGAGAATTAATTGAACGGAGTCAATCATAGTTTCCATACGTTTGATACCGTTCCATTTATTACATTCCAGCCATTATAATGAGCCTGTCCTCCTATAACTCCTCCCACCAGCCTCCACTGTTCCACATATCCTACATAACACATCTACTCCCTCAGCTGCAGCAAATAGTGGACAACCAGGACCAGCCTATCCTGTTTGTCTTAGCTGTCATATCTTACGGGCCACGGGCCATGAGGTCATAGCAGGGAGATATACTACACTGTCACACACACACACACAGCTGGTGTTAGATATACTACACTGACTGTCGATGACCTCCTAAACAGGACGCAGCCTGGCGTTGCCATAGTGTTCCCAGCGGATCGGGTTACCTGTTGGAATGCAGATGTTGATGTCGGACAACGTTGACAAGTTGCTTCCCCATGTGAAGAATCCACCGTTCACCTGAACAGGATACAGTGGTATCAGGCTGACAGAAAAGCATTAGACATGGAGCCTACCTGACATGGAGCCTACATGACATGGAGCCTACCTGACATGGACCCTACCTGACATGGAGCCTACATGACATGGAGCCTACATGACATGGAGCCTACCATGACATGGAGCCTACCTGACATGGAGCCTACATGACATGGAGCCTACCTGACATGGAGCCTACCTGACATGGAGCCTACATGACATGGAGCCTACATGACATGGAGCCTACCATGACATGGAGCCTACCTGACATGGAGCCTACATGACATGGAGCCTACCTGACATGGAGCCTACATGACATGGAGCCTACATGACATGGAGCCTACCTGACATGGAGCCTACCTGACATGGAGCCTACATGACATGGAGCCGACATGACATGGAGCCTACCTGACATGGAGCCTACATGACATGGAGCCTACCTGACATGGAGCCTACATGACATGGAGCCTACCTGACATGGAGCCTACATGACATGGAGCCTACCTGACATGGAGCCTACATGACTGGAGCCTACCTGACATGGAGCCTACATGACATGGAGCCTACCTGACATGGAGCCTACATGACATGGAGCCTACATGACATGGAGCCTACCTGACATGGAGCCTACCTGACATGGAGCCTACATGACATGGAGCCTACCTGACATGGAGCCTACATGACATGGAGCCTACCTGACATGGAGCCTACCTGACATGGAGCCTACCTGACATGGAGCCTACCTGACATGGAGCCTACATGGAGCCTGACATGGAGCCTACCTGACATGGAGCCTACCTGACATGGAGCCTACCTGACATGGAGCCTACATGACATGGAGCCTACCTGACATGGAGCCTACATGACATGGAGCCTACATGTTATAGTCTGCAGCTGGTGGTTTAGATACGTATGTGTACATAGAAATAATTAACCATTTAGGTCTTTAAGGCAAATATAATAGCATGTTTACATAGTTATGTTGTGTTTTATGTCTTGTCCGATTCTACTGTTTATTATAGCCAGTAATCCCCCCTCCCTTCCATCCCCTACAGCAAAACCACACAAGATCTGAGATTCAGTGACGCAGAACTAATAAATACAAGTTGAAAATGAAAGACAGACGTCTTATTACCGCTGAGAAAAGAGACTTGGTAAATTAAGTTTGTAAATAGACAGAGCGGATGTTACGGGGGTGAGGACCAGAGGGGATGGGGAGTCTTGAAAGGGAGGCTGGGATAGGGGTAGAGAGAGGTAGAGAGGAAGTGGAGGAAGATAGGGGTAGAGAGAGGTAGAGAGGAGTGGAGGAAGATAGGGGTAGAGAGGGAGTGGAGGAAGATAGGGGTAGAGAGAGGTAGAGAGGGAGTGGAGGAAGATAGGGGCAGAGAGAGGTAGAGAGGGAGTGGAGGAAGATAGGGGTAGAGAGGGAGTGGAGGAAGATAGGGGTAGAGAGAGGTAGAGAGGGAGTGGAGGAAGATAGGGGTAGAGAGAGGATAGAGAGGGAGTGGAGGAAGATAGGGTAGAGAGATAGAGAGGGAGTGGAGGAAGATGGGGGGGTATAGAGAGGTAGAGAGGGAGTGGAGGAAGATAGGGGTAGAGAGAGTTAGAGAGGGAGTGGAGGAAAATAGGGGTTAGAGAGGTAGAGAGGGAGTGGAGGAAGATAGGGGTAGAGAGAGGAGGAAGAGAGGGAGTGGAGGAAGATAGGGGTAGAGAGAGAAGAGAGGGAGTGGAGGAGAGAGGGAGTGGAGGAAGACAGAGAAAGAGAGGGAGTGGAGGAAGAAGAGAGAGGTAGAGAGGGGTGGAGGAAGATATGGGTAGGGTGAGAGGTAGAGAGGGAGTGGAGGAAGATATGGGTAGAGAGAGGAGAGAGGGGTGAGGAAGATAGGGGTAGAGAGAGGTAGAGAGGGAGTGGAGGAAGATGGGGAGAGAGAGGTAGAGAGGGAGTGGAGGAAGATAGGGGTAGAGAGAGGTAGAGAGGGAGTGGAGGAGGGGACGCTGGGAGTCAGAGATGGGGTGATAAGATGGAAGAGAAGAGAGAGGGGGGAATAAAGAGGGAAAGAGAATGGTTGTCGAGACAGAGCGGAAGAGAGAGAGAGAAGGGGTGATGGGAGACAGAGAGGAAGACAGAGAGAAGGGGTGATGGGAGACAGAGAGGAAGACAAAGAGAAGGGGTGATGGGAGACAGAGAGGAAGACAAAGAGAAGGGGTGATGGGAGACAGAGAGGAAGACAGAGAGAAGGGCTGATGGGAGACAGAGAGGAAGACAAAGAGAAGGGGTGATGGGAGACAGAGAGGAAGACAGAGAGAAGGGGTGATGGGAGACAGCGAGGCAGACAGAGAGAAGGGGTGATGGGAGACAGAGAGGAAGACAGAGAGAAGGGGTGATGGGAGACAGAGAGGAAGACAAAGAGAAGGGGTGATGGGAGACAGAGAGGAAGACAGAGAGAAGGGGTGATGGGAGACAGAGAGGAAGACAGAGAGAAGGGGTGATGGGAGACAGAGAGGAAGACAGAGAGAAGGGGTGATGGGAGACAGAGAGGAAGACAGAGAGAAGGGGTGATGGGAGACAGAGAGGAAGACAGAGAGAAGGGGTGATGGGAGACAGAGAGGAGGGTAGAGAGAGGCAGAGAGAAGGGGTGATGGGAGACAGTGAGGAGGGGTAGAGAGAGGTAGAGAGAAGGGGTGATGGGAGACAGTGAGGAAGGTAGAGAGAGGCAGAGAGAAGGGGTGATGGGAGACAGAGAGGAAGACAGAGAGAAGGGGTGATGGGAGACAGAGAGGAGGGTAGAGAGAGGCAGAGAGAAGGGGTGATGGGAGACAGGAGGTCAGAGAGAGATCCTTCAGGGAGACAGTGAGGAAGGTCTCCCTCCACTCCTTCTGAGGAGAGAGAGGCAGAGTGATGGGAGACAGAGAGGACTCCTGGGAGAGACAGTAGAGAGAAGGGGTGATGGGAGACAGAGAGGAGGGTAGAGAGAGGCAGAGAGAAGGGGTGATGGGAGACAGAGAGGAGGGTAGAGAGAGGCAGAGAGAAGGGGTGATGGGAGACAGAGAGGGGGGTAGAGAGAGGCAGAGAGAAGGGGTGATGGGAGACAGTGAGGAAGGTAGAGAGAGAAAGCGGGTGAGATGATAGAGGAGACAGAGAAAGAAGATTTGTCTGGTTCACACACAGCAGCAGCCCATCCATTCGACCCTCCTGCTGCCCCCAAGCTCATTAACAGACTGCCTACAATAATGCTGTGGGTCCACAGGGATAGCAACAGGATGTGGACCCCAAAGAGACCAGAACAGGGGCTGAGAACATGTCAGTTAATGAGGGTTCTCTGTTCTCATGAGAATCCCCTGCCTCTGACTCATTATGTGGGTCCTGAGAGTTTAAACTGTCGGTAAATGTTGACTTCTCCTCAGGGTGTGTTTCACACAATGGACAGGCCAAGAGATGAAACATCTGCTGTGAGAGATAGACAGTGGTAACATCTGCTGTGAGAGATAGACAGTGGTAACATCTGCTGTGAGAGATAGACAGTGGTAACATCTGCTGTGAGAGATAGACAGTGGTAACATCTGCTGTGAGAGATAGACAGTGGTAACATCTGCTGTGAGCGATAGACAGTGGTAACATCTGCTGTGAGAGATAGACAGTGGTAACATCTGCTGTGAATGAGAGATAGACAGTGGTAACATCTGCTGTGAGCGATAGACAGTGGTAACATCCGTGGTGTCACGTGTTACTAGAGTGAATGACCCGGGTGGATGTGACAAAAAGGCCAGTTTAAAGGTTTGAGGACAACTGAGGACTCCAGCTCAGAAGCCTCTGTGTGTCTACGTGTCTACGTCTCTACGTGTCTACGTGTCTACGTGCGTGACGAGGCTGCACATGTACGTGAGCTACAGCTCGTCTGTGAGTTGATAGCCTACGTGTCTGTTCCTGTGTCCGTGCATGCAGTCAGCCAGTGTGTGCGGTGCTGTGTGTGTCACAGGTCCTGAGAAGAAGGGCCAATGAGCTTGTTGAGGTGTTGAACTTTGACCCCTGACCTTGACAGCCACGTCCTCAGTCTCGTTGGGTCGCAGTGGTCTGCGTGCTGGCTGCTCATAGTTGTCCATCTGGTAGAGCAGTGGCTGCTTCCTGTTTATAGCCTTGGTCTAGAGAGAGAGAGGTAGGGGGTGGGGAGGAGAGAGGGGAGAGGGAGGGATGGGGATGGGGAGGGAGAGAGGGGAGAGGGAGAGGGAGAGAGGGAGACTGGGGCCCCAAGAGGAATGAGGAGGGAGACTGGGGGGGAGAGGGAGAGAGAGGAGAGAGAGAGGGGGAAGGGAGTGTCTTACTGGAGAGGGGAGGAGAGAGAGAGGGAGGGAGGGGTAGAATGAAAGACAGAAATGGGGAGAGGGAGATGAAGGGAGGGGTGAGAAAACAGAAAAGAGGAGATTGCATTCAGTGATAAACTTGGCCCCTCATCCGCTGTAACCTCCAGGGAGGACCCCCTCTCAGACCCTGACTGAGACTGTCCCCAGAGGGAGCTTCTTATCCCCTACCCCTCATCCCCAAGACATCCCTCCCTCCATCCATCCTTCAGCCCTAAACAAATGGCTCCTCCATCTCACACTAACCCCTCCACCACTCGGTCTCCGTCTCCCTCCACTCCTTCTGAGGAGTCCAACACAGAAATAAACCTGTCAAAGTCCAGAGAACAGCTGAAGACATGACGAGACTGGCAGCAACCAGCAACTTAACGACTCCTGGTTGAGATTCCCCATGAAACACTGCTGCTAGATTGACACGGTGTGTAGTTACAGTTCCTCCTTCTACAGAGACCAGATCTGCTCTGGTCAAACAGACACTTTCTCTGCAGTCCCACCAACAGTTTGAAGTTAGAAACACGTTGGTTCTGAAACGTGGTCAGTTGAAAAGCATCATAACCATCACATCATCCTGACGAGTCCATTAGCCGTGTTGGGAGCTGTGGAAACCCTGTAGTAACACAGTAGTTGTTGTATTCCATGCTGCCTGTGAATGAATAGCTCCTGGATTAGGCTCTGTGCTGTGCTGGCTGAATGTCCAGCATTAGCTGCTCTGGCAGAGGGACAGATAAGTAATTGGGTCATGTTCATTAGGGACCAAAGTGAATAAACAGACTGAAACGCTGAGAGACTACCTCGAAACACACCATTTACTTTACATTTTGCTTCAGTGTTCCCTACTAAACACGACTCAGGCCTGTATTTGGGGAAGTGTTTGGTAATAGGGATGGTGGTGTGTGTGTGTGTGTGTGTGTGTGTGTACTAACCGCCCCAGGGTGTTTCTTACAGGCCTCTAGGGACACAGGCATGTCTCCGTTCCTCCAGCTGTCATCGCCAATCTCATCGCTCTGCAGGAACTCACCCAGCTTCTGGACGCTGTGGATAGGACACGATATGATAGGACACACACACACACACACACATAAATAACCCTTCTATGATACAAATAAGATTCCAGCAGATTGTCTAGCTGGTAACTATCCAGTATTCAGTATCCCTGGGCGTCCTCAGTAGGCCTCTCACCTGACCATGGCCTTGACACTGAGCCCCAAATATAAATGAGGACAGAATATGTGAGTGTCTTACTGGACAAACTGAGCCCCAAATATAAATGAGGACAGAATATAAGCAGTGTGAGTGTCTTACTGGACAAACTGAGCCCCAAATATAAATGAGGACAGAATATAAGCATGTGAGTGTCTTACTGGACAAAATGAGCACCCAAAATAAAGGAGGACATCTCAAATAAAGAGGTGATGTGTCTTACTGGACAAACGGTGTGTGTGTCTCACTAGACATGGATAAATGAGTGTCTCACTAGACATGGAGGTGTAGAGGGCCAAGGTACTGGTCTCACAACATGGAGGTATAAAGAGGACAGAATATGTGTGTGTCTCACTAGACATGGAGGTGTATAGGGAGGACAGGTGTGTGTGTCTCACAAGACATGGAGGTGTAGAGGCCAAGGTGTGTGTGTCTCACTAGACATGGAGGTGTAAATGAGGCCAGAGGTGTGTGTGTCTCACTAGACATGGAGGTGTAGAGGGCCATGGGTGTGTGTGTGTCTCACTAGACATGGAGGTGTAGAGGGCCAAGGTGTGTGTGTCTCACTAGACATGGAAGGTGTCTCACTAGACATGGAGAGGGTGTGTGTCTCAAGGTGTGTGTGTGTCTCACTAGACATGGAGGTGTAGAGCCCCAAGGTGTGTGTGTGTGTCTCACTAGACATGGAGGTGTAGAGGGCCAGTGTGTGTGTCTCACTAGACATGGAGGTGTAGAGGGCCACGGTGTGTGTGTCTCACTAGACATGGAGGTGTAAATGAGGACAGTATGGTGTCTCACTAGACATGGAGGTGTGTGTGTCTCACTAGACATGGAGGTGTAGAGGGCCAAGGTGTGTGTGTCTCACTAGACATGGAGGTGTAGCCCCAAGGGCCACGGTGTGTGTGTCTCACTAGACATGGAGGTGTAGCCCCACGGTGTGGGCCACGGTGTGTGTGTCTCACTAGACATGGAGGTGTAGAGAGGGCACTAGACATGGAGGTGTAGAGGGGTGTGTGTGTCTCACTAGACATGGAGGTGTAGAGAGGGCCAAGGTGTGTGTGTCTCACTAGACATGGAGGTGTAGAGGGCCACGGTGTGTGTGTCTCACTAGACATGGAGGTGTAAAGAGAGGGCCACGGTGTGTGTGTCTCACTAGACATGGAGGTGTAGAGGGCCACGGTGTGTGTGTGTCTCACTAGACATGGAGGTGTAGAGGGCCACGGTGTGTGTGTCTCACTAGACATGGAGGTGTAGAGGGCCACGGTGTGTGTGTCTCACTAGACATGGAGGTGTAGGACAGAGGGCCACGGTGTGTGTGTCTCACTAGACATGGAGGTGTAGAGGGCCAAGGTGTGTGTGTCTCACTAGACATGGAGGTGTAGAGGGCCAAGGTGTGTGTGTCTCACTAGACATGGAGGTGTAGAGGGCCAGGGTGTGTGTGTCTCACTAGACATGGAGGTGTAGAGGGCCAGGTGTGTGTGTCTCACTAGACATGGAGGTGTAGAGGGCCAAGGTGTGTGTGTCTCACTAGACATGGAGGTGTAGAGGGCCACGGTGTGTGTGTCTCACTAGACATGGAGGTGTAGAGGGCCAAGGTGTGTGTGTCTCACTAGACATGGAGGTGTAGAGGGCCAAGTGTGTGTGTGTCTCACTAGACATGGAGGTGTAGAGGGCCAAGGTGTGTGTGTCTCACTCACTAGACATGGAGGTGTAGAGGGCCAAGGTGTGTGTGTCTCACTAGACATGGAGGTGTAGAGGGCCACGGTGTGTGTGTCTCACTAGACATGGAGGTGTAGAGCCACGGTGTGTGTGTCTCACTAGACATGGAGGTGTGTGTGTGTCTCACTAGACATGGAGGTGTAGAGGGCCACATGGAGGTGTAAAGAGGGTGTGTGTGTCTCACTAGACATGGAGGTGTAGAGGGCCACGGTGTGTGTGTCTCACTAGACATGGAGGTGTAGAGGGCCACGGTGTGTGTGTCTCACTAGACATGGAGGTGTAGAGGGCCAAGGTGTGTGTGTCTCACTAGACATGGAGGTGTAGAGGGCCAAGGTGTGTGTGTCTCACTAGACATGGAGGTGTAGAGGGCCACGGTGTGTGTGTCTCACTAGACATGGAGGTGTAGAGGGCCACGGTGTGTGTGTCTCACTAGACATGGAGGTGTAGAGGGCCAAGGTGTGTGTGTCTCACTAGACATGGAGGTGTAGAGGGCCAAGGTGTGTGTGTCTCACTAGACATGGAGGTGTAGAGGGCCAAGGTGTGTGTGTCTCACTAGACATGGAGGTGTAGAGGGCCAAGGTGTGTGTGTCTCACTAGACATGGAGGTGTAGAGGGCCAGAGGGTGTGTGTGTCTCACTAGACATGGAGGTGTAGAGGGCCAAGGTGTGTGTGTCTCACTAGACATGGAGGTGTAGAGGGCCAAGGTGTGTGTGTCTCACTAGACATGGAGGTGTAGAGGGCCACGGTGTGTGTGTCTCACTAGACATGGAGGTGTAGAGGGCCACGGTGTGTGTGTCTCACTAGACATGGAGGTGTAGAGGGCCACGGTGTGTGTGTCTCACTAGACATGGAGGTGTAGAGGGCCAAGGGTGTGTGTGTCTCACTAGACATGGAGGTGTAGAGGGCCAAGGTGTGTGTGTCTCACTAGACATGGAGGTGTAGAGGGCCATGGGTGTGTGTGTCTCACTAGACATGGAGGTGTAGAGGGCCAAGGTGTGTGTGTCTCACTAGACATGGAGGTGTAGAGGGCCAAGGTGTGTGTGTCTCACTAGACATGGAGGTGTAGAGGGCCAAGGTGTGTGTGTCTCACTAGACATGGAGGTGTAGAGGGCCAAGGTGTGTGTGTCTCACTAGACATGGAGGTGTAGAGGGCCAAGGTGTGTGTGTCTCACTAGACATGGAGGTGTAGAGGGCCAAGGTGTGTGTGTGTCTCACTAGACATGGAGGTGTAGAGGGCCACGGTGTGTGTGTGTCTCACTAGACATGGAGGTGTAGAGGGCCACGGTGTGTGTGTCTCACTAGACATGGAGGTGTAGAGGGCCACGGTGTGTGTGTGTCTCACTAGACATGGAGGTGTGTCTCACTAGACATGGAGGGCCACGGTGTGTGTGTCTCACTAGACATGGAGGTGTAGAGGGTCTCCTAGACATGGAGGTGTAGAGGGCCAAGGTGTGTGTCTCACTAGACATGGAGGTGTAGAGGGCCACGGTGTGTGTGTCTCACTAGACATGGAGGTGTAGAGGGCCAAGGTGTGTGTGTCTCACTAGACATGGAGGTGTAGACAGAGGGCCACATGGAGGGGTGTGTGTGTCTCACTAGACATGGAGGTGTAGAGGGCCAAGGTGTGTGTGTGTCTCACTAGACATGGAGGTGTAGAGGGCCAAGGTGTGTGTGTCTCACTAGACATGGAGGTGTAGAGGGCCAAGGTGTGTGTGTCTCACTAGACATGGAGGTGTAGAGGGCCAAGGTGTGTGTGTCTCACTAGACATGGAGGTGTAGAGGGCCAAGGTGTGTGTGTCTCACTAGACATGGAGGTGTAGAGGGCCATGGAGGTGTGTGTGTGTCTCACTAGACATGGAGGTGTAGAGGGCCAAGGTGTGTGTGTCTCACTAGACATGGAGGTGTAGAGGGCCAAGGGTGTGTGTGTCTCACTAGACATGGAGGTGTAGAGGGCCAAGGTGTGTGTGTCTCACTAGACATGGAGGTGTAGAGGGCCAAGGTGTGTGTGTCTCACTAGACATGGAGGTGTAGAGGGCCAAGGTGTGTGTGTCTCACTAGACATGGAGGTGTAGAGGGCCAAGGTGTGTGTGTCTCACTAGACATGGAGGTGTAGAGGGCCAGGTGTGTGTGTCTCACTAGACATGGAGGTGTAGAGGGCCAAGGTGTGTGTGTCTCACTAGACATGGAGGTGTAGAGGGCCACGGTGTGTGTGTGTCTCACTAGACATGGAGGTGTAGAGGGCCAAGGTGTGTGTGTCTCACTAGACATGGAGGTGTAGAGGGCCAGGTGTGTGTGTCTCACTAGACATGGAGGTGTAGAGGGCCAAGGTGTGTGTGTCTCACTAGACATGGAGGTGTAGAGGGCCAAGGTGTGTGTGTCTCACTAGACATGGAGGTGTAGAGGGCCAAGGTGTGTGTGTGTCTCACTAGACATGGAGGTGTAGAGGGCGAAGGTGTGTGTGTGTCTCACTAGACATGGAGGTGTAGAGGGCCAAGGTGTGTGTGTGTCTCACTAGACATGGAGGTGTAAATCAAATCAAATCAAATCAAATTTTTTGTCACATACACATGGTTAGCAGATGTTAATGCGAGTGTAGCGAAATGCTTGTGCTTCTAGTTCCGACAATATATCCTTCCGGCGCCGACAGAGATGGCCGCCTCGCTTCGCGTTCCTAGGAAACTATGCAGTTTTTTTTTTTTTTACGTGTTATTTCTTACACTAGTACCCCAGGTCATCTTAGGTTTCATTACATACAGCCGAGAAGAACTACTGAATATAAGATCAGCGTCAACTCACCATCAGTACGACCAAGAATATGTTTTTCGCGATGCGGATCCTGTGTTCTGCCTTACAACCAGTGCCACGGAGCGGATTACATCGACTCAGAAAAAGAGGGAAACGAAGCGGTCTTCTGGTCAGACTCCGGAGACGGGCACATCGTGCACCACTCCCTAGCATTCTTCTTGCCAATGTCCAGTCTCTTGACAACAAGGTTGATGAAATCCGAGCAAGGGTAGCATTCCAGAGGGACATCAGAGACTGTAACGTTCTCTGCTTCACGGAAACATGGCTAACTGGAGAGACGCAATCCGAAGCGGTGCAGGTGTAGAGGGCCAAGGTGTGTGTCTCACTAGACATGGAGGTGTAGAGGGTGTGTGTGTCTCACTAGACATGGAGGTGTAGAGGGCGAAGGTGTGTGTGTGTCTCACTAGACATGAAGGTGTAGAGGGCGAAGGTGTGTGTGTGTCTCACTAGACATGAAGGTGTAGAGGGCGAAGGTGTGTGTGTGTCTCACTAGACATGGAGGTGTAGAGGCCGAAGGTGTGTGTGTCTCACTAGACATGGAGGTGTAGAGGGCCCAAGGTGTGTGTGTCTCACTAGACATGGAGGTGTAGAGGGGGCGCAGGTGTGTGTGTGTCTCACTAGACATGGAGGTGTAGAGGGCGAAGGTGTGTGTGTGTCTCACTAGACATGGAGGAGTAGAGGCCGAAGGTGTGTGTGTCTCACTAGACATGGAGGTGTAGAGGGCGAAGGTGTGTGTGTGTGTGTCTCACTAGACATGGAGGTGTAGAGGGCCAAGGTGTGTGTGTGTCTCACTAGACATGGAGGTGTAGAGGGCCAAGGTGTGTGTGTGTGTGTCTCACTAGACATGGAGGTGTAGAGGGCCACGGTGTGTATGTGTGTCTCACTAGACATGGAGGTGTAGAGGGCCAAGGTGTGTGTGTGTCTCACTAGACATGGAGGTGTAGAGGGTGAAGGTGTGTGTGTTTCACTAGACATGGAGGTGTAGAGGGCGAAGGTGTGTGTGTTTCACTAAACATGGAGGTGTAGAGAGCGAAGGTGTGTGTGTGTCTCACTAGACATGGAGGTGTAGAGTGCGAAGGTGCGGAGGCTGGTGAGCTCTTTGCCCCTGGTATCTTCTACACTGTCACAGAAGATGTTCTCCCAGGCGTACAGCTTCAGCAGCTTGATCCCCTTCAGAATCTCTGTGGTCTTCTTCAGACGTTCCGTAGACTGGTCCTGTCAGAAGAGGGCGATGCCTTACTGAAGATTTAAACTATAAAATAATATAAATATATTCTCATTTCAACTGTTTTTAAAGGTTATTGTTTCCTTATCATATACTGTTTCCCTCATCACAACAGAAAATAACTGAAATCACTCAAATGTAGGCTATTTACTGGTAAAGCTTGCAGGTTCATATCTAAAGAGACAGTGAAACTACGATCTAAGGGATTGGTGCAGGCAGTGTACAACCTGAGTGTCTCAACGTGAACAGAGGGTGACTCACCAGGGTGCTCTTCTGGGTGTCAGCCAGCTTGGTAGCGATCAGGTATTGGACTGGAGCCAGCAGCACGATGACTGAAGCTCCAATCAGAGCACTGGTCCCCAGCAGGTAGTACAGCAAGATCACGCCCATCACAATCTGAGCAGGAACACAACACAAAGGTATGAGGGATATATTGGGGAGTTATTAGGGATATATTAGGGAGTTATCAGGGATATATTAGAGATATATTAGGGAGTTATTAGGGATATATTAGGGAGTTATCAGGGATATATTAGGGATATATTAGGGAGTTATTAGGGATATATTAGAGAGTTATTAGGGATATATTAGGGAGTTATTATGGAGTTATTATGGATATATTAGGGAGTTATTATGGAGTTATTAGGGATAGAGTAGGGAGTTATTATGGAGTTATTAAGGATATATTAGGGAGTTATTAGGGATATTTTAGGGAGTTATTAGGGATATATTATGGAGTTATTATGGAGTGATTAGGGATATATTAGGGAGTTATTATGGAGTTATTATGGATATATTAGGGAGTTATTATGGAGACGATTTATCCGGAGGCTGCATTCATTGTAGCTGGGGATTTTAACAAGGCTAATCTGAAAACAAGACTCCCTAAATTTTATCAGCATATCGATTGCGCAACCAGGGGTGGAAAGACCCTGGATCATTGTTACTCTAACTTCCGCGACGCATATAAGGCCCTGCCCCGCCCCCCCTTTCGGAAAAGCTGACCACGACTCCATTTTGTTGATCCATGCCTACAGACAGAAACTAAAACAAGAGGCTCCCACGCTGAGGTCTGTCCAACGCTGGTCCGACCAAGCTGACTCCACACTCCAAGACTGCTTCCATCACGTGGACTGGGAGATGTTTCGTATTGCGTCAGATAACAATATTGACGAATACGCTGATTCGGTGTGCGAGTTCATTAGAATGTGCGTTGAAGATGTCGTTCCCATAGCAACGATTAAAACGTTCCCTAACCAGAAACCGTGGATTGATGGCAGCATTCGTGTGAAACTGAAAGCGCGAACCATTGCTTTTAATCAGGGCAAGGTGTCTGGTAACATGACCGAATACAAACAGTGCAGCTATTCCCTCCGCAAGGCTATCAAACAAGCTAAGCGCCAGTACAGAGACAAAGTAGAATCTCAATTCAACGGCTCAGACACAAGAGGTATGTGGCAGGGTCTACAGTCAATCACGGACTACAGGAAGAAATCCAGCCCAGTCACGGACCAGGATGTTTTGCTCCCAGGCAGACTAAATAACTTTTTTGCCCGCTTTGAGGACAATACAGTGCCACTGACACGGCCTGCAACGAAAACATGCGGTCTCTCCTTCACTGCAGCCGAGGTGAGTAAGACATTTAAATGTGTTAACCCTCGCAAGGCTGCAGGCCCAGACGGCATCCCCAGCCGCGCCCTCAGAGCATGCGCAGACCAGCTGGCCGGTGTGTTTACGGACATATTCAATCAATCCCTATACCAGTCTGCTGTTCCCACATGCTTCAAGAGGGCCACCATTGTTCCTGTTCCCAAGAAAGCTAAGGTAACTGAGCTAAACGACTACCGCCCGTAGCACTCACATCCGTCATCATGAAGTGCTTTGAGAGACTAGTCAAGGACCATATCACCTCCACCCTACCTGACACCCTAGACCCACTCCAATTTGCTTACCGCCCAAATAAGTCCACAGACGATGCAATCTCAACCACACTGCACACTGCCCTAACCCATCTGGACAAGAGGAATACCTATGTGAGAATGCTGTTCATCGACTACAGCTCGGCATTCAACACCATAGTACCCTCCAAGCTCGTCATCAAGCTCGAGACCCTGGGTCTCGACCCCGCCCTGTGCAACTGGGTACTGGACTTCCTGACGGGCCGCCCCCAGGTGGTGAGGGTAGGCAACAACATCTCCTCCCCGCTGATCCTCAACACTGGGGCCCCACAAGGGTGCGTTCTGAGCCCTCTCCTGTACTCCCTGTTCACCCACCTGCGGACGACACAACAGTGGTAGGCTTGATTACCAACAACGACGAGACGGCCTACAGGGAGGAGGTGAGGGCCCTCGGAGTGTGGTGTCAGGAAAATAACCTCACACTCAACGCCAACAAAACTAAGGAGATGATTGTGGACTTCAGGAAACAGCAGAGGGAACACCCCCATCCACATCGATGGAACAGTAGTGGAGAGGGTAGCAAGTTTTAAGTTCCTCGGCATACACATCACAGACAAACTGAATTGGTCCACTCACACAGACAGCATTGTGAGGAAGGCGCAGCAGCGCCTCTTCAACCTCAGGAGGCTGAAGAAATTCGGCTTGTCACCAAAAGCACTCACAAACTTCTACAGATGCACAATCGAGAGCATCCTGGCGGGCTGTATCACCGCCTGGTATGGCAACTGCACCGCCCTCAAGCCGTAAGGCTCTCCAGAGAGTAGTGAGGTCTGCACAACACATCACCGGGGGCAAACTACCTGCCCTCCAGGACACCTACACCACCCGATGCTACAGGAAGGCCATAAAGATCATCAAGGACATCAACCACCCGAGCCACTGCCTGTTCACCCCGCTGTCATCCAGAAGGCGAGGTCAGTACAGGTGCATCAAAGCTGGGACCGAGAGACTGAAAAACAGCTTCTATCTCAAGGCCATCAGACTGTTAAACAGCCACCACTAACATTGAGTGGCTGCTGCCAACACACTGTCAATGACACTGACTCAATTCCAGCCACTTTAATAATGGGAATTGATGGGAAATGATGTAAATATATCACTAGCCACTTTAAACAATGCTACCTTATATAATGTTACTTACCCTACATTATTCATCTCATATGCATACGTATATACTGTACTCTATATCATCGACTGCATCCTTATGTAATACATGTATCACTAGCCACTTTAACTATGCCACTTGGTTTACATACTCATCTCATATGTATATACTGTACTCGATATCATCTACTGTATCTTGCCTATGCTGCTCTGTACCATCACTCATTCATATATCCTTATGTACATATTCTTTATCCCCTTACACTGTGTATAAGACAGTAGTTTTTTGGAATTGTTAGTTAGATTACTTGTTCGTTATTACTGCATTGTCGGAACTAGAAGCACAAGCATTTCGCTACACTCGCATTAACATCTGCTAACCATGTGTATGTGACAAATAAAATTTGATTTGATTTGATTTGAGTTATTAGGTATATATTATGGAGTTATTATGGATATATTAGGGAGTTATTAGGGATATATTAGGGAGTTCTTATGGAGTTATTAGGGATATATTAGGAGTTATTATGGAGTTATTAGGAATAAATTGGGGAGGGATATATTAGTTATTAGGGAGTGTGATATATTGGAGTTATTAGGGATATATTAGGAAGTTATTAGGGATATAGTTGTGATATATTAGGGAGTTATTAGGGATATAGTTGAGATATATTAGGGAGCTATTAGGGATATATTATGGAGTTATTAGGGATATATTAGGGAGTTATTAGGGATATAGTTGTGATATATTAGGGAGTTATTAGGGATATATTATGGAGTTATTAGGGATGTATTAGTGATATATTATTGATGCATAATATTACGGTCATATTGGTACTGGCAGATAATGGCTTAAAAAATACATACCTGTTAACCCATATTCTGGGACAAAATCATGCTTTGGCGTCCAATTTGTTGGCCGGATCATACCTAGAGACTATGTCCAGGTAGATTGTATCTTACCAGCATGGCCCCACCTGCACTTACGTCAAATTGACCTCAAACGTTTTTTGTTGTTGTTGCATTTTAAATGAACAATAACCCTTTTCCTAACCTTAACCTAATTCTCCTAACCTGCTACGTTCATTATCCTAACCTACTGCGTAAATTCTCCTAACCTGCTACGAAAAGTAGATTTTGACATAAGCTGAATTCTATCTAGTCAAAACCCACCTGCACTGGCATGGCCCAGAGGTTGGGACACAAGAAGAGGAACCACATGAGCTGGTTGGTTTCTATGGCAACCAGGTTGTTGATCTGGCCCAGGGTCATCTCTCCCATGGACATGTTAGAGGTGGACAGACGCAGGATCTTGTTGTAGATCATCGCCTAGGAAACGGACAGGACAGAGGACATTAACAACCTACTAGATACAGTACATTCACTTCTGTGACTGCCTACGGCTGTCCTGATTCTCCACCTCTGTGACTGTCTACGGCTGTCCCGATTCTCCACCTCTGTGACTGTCTACGGCTGTCCCGATTCTCCACCTCTGTGACTGTCTACGGCTGTCCCGATTCTCCACCTCTGTGACTGTCTACGGCTGTCCCGATTCTCCACCTCTGTGACTGCCTACGGCTGTCCCGATTCTCCACCTCTGTGACTGCCTACGGCTGTCCCGATTCTCCACCTCTGTGACTGCCTACGGCTGTCCCGATTCTCCACCTCTGTGATTGTCTACGGCAGTCCCGATTCTCCACCTCTGTGACTGCCTACGGCTGTCCCGATTCTCCACCTCTGTGACTGCCTACGGCTGTCCCGATTCTCCACCTCTGTGACTGTCCAGATTCTCCACCTCTGTGACTGTCTACGACTGTCCAGATTCTCCACCTCTGTGACTGTCTACGACTGTCCAGATTCTCCACCTCTGTGACTGTCTACGACTGTCCAGATTCTACACCTCTGTGACTGTCTACGACTGTCCAGATTCTCCACCTCTGTGACTGTCTACGGCTGTCCCGATTCCCCACTTTATTTTTGCACCTCCCCGTCATGAATTGAACAACGGCAGAAACTCCCGTCAGCCAATGACTACACATCTAATGTTTTTAAATCTATGACAGAGACTGAACAAGTGAACACTTTGGGTAAAGGATGGAGAATCGGTGACGCAGTATCCTACAAATCCCAGAATCCTCCAGTCAGTCACCAGCAGGGCTCCACGGAGGTTGATGCCGGTCTCTATGGTGACATAGTAGGAGGCCTGTAGGAAGGTCCGCTGTAGCACCAGGGCCAGGAACAGCAGAACAGCCAGCACTGACGTATTCTGGAGCAGCTCGTTGGATGACATGAAGTAGACCTCGAAATAGGGGACCTGATAGACAGTCACACACACACACACACACACACACACACACACACACACACACACACACACACAGATAGTAGGTTAGAGCAGATGTAGGGGACTGTAAAAAGCAAGACCTGACAATACCCAGACCCCGTCACTACCCAGACCCTGTCACACACAGAGAAGGACAGAGAGTGAGAGTGTGAGATGAGTGAGGAATTTTCCATGTCACTTAGAAATGCACGCCTGCAGTACTTCAGCCTAAACTCTCTGTTCCTCTGTTCAGCCCTCTGACACCGGCACTGTGCACGATGCTCTACTTTAGAGAGAAGTTCCTCTGTTCAGCCTCTAACATGATGCTCTACTTTAGAGAGACGTTCCTCTGTTCAGCCCTCTGACATGATGCTCTACTTCAGAGAGAGACGTTCCTCTGTTCAGCCCTCTGACATGATGCTCTACTTTAGAGAGACGTTCCTCTGTTCAGCCCTCTGACATGATGCTCTACTTCAGAGAGAGACGTTCCTCTGTTCAGCCCTCTGACATGATGCTCTACTTGAGAGAGACGTTCCTCTGTTCAGCCCTCTGACATGATGCTCTACCTTAGTTCATCAGTTCAGTGCTGCTGACTCCCCACAGGTCCCAGGATAGTTTATTTCTGTGTCCTAAATGGATTTCTGGTGTACCTTTAAAAGTTAGTTGAGGAAAGTGTGTGTGTGTTTCTGTATCTGTGTGTGTGTGAGGGTGTGAAATATGCTGTGGGATCATTTGTGTCTATAATATAATTGGTCTAATGGGGGTGACGTGGTGGCTGGGACAGGGACAGGGTTGGGAACAATGGCGCTGTCCACGCCTCATGACATCACAGAGGAAGTGAGTCATCATGAGAAGACGAGCAGACCACCCTGCTGCGCCCTCATGGCGGTACGATGTCGATGACACAACCCACAGCGTCAGACAGTGAGCTAACTATATAATAAACTATTTATCTCTATGGAGCTAACTAGCCAACAGTCACAACAACATGGAGGAATGTGTCACACAAACAAGACGTCTGCTGTATCAAATTGAATCACTTGAATTAGCCGTAACGGGCATAACATAGGAGGAACGAACAGGAACTATGGTACCAGGAGCAGAGTTATGGACTGATGGGAACAGGAACTATGGTACCAGGAGCAGAGTTATGGGCCGATGGGAACAGGAACTATGGTACCAGGAGCAGAGTTATGGACTGATGGGAACAGTAATTATGGTACCAGGAACAGAGTTATGGGCCAATGGGAATAATTATGGAACTATGGTACCAGGAACAGAGTTATGGGCCAATGGGAACAGTAATTATGGTACCAGGAGCAGAGTTATGGAATGGGAACAGTAATTATGGTACCAGGAACAGAGTTATGGGCCAATGGGAACAGTAATTATGGGACCAGGAGCAGAGTTATGGCCCAATGGGAACAGTAATTATGGGACCAGGAACAGAGTTATGGGCCAATGGGAACAGTAATTATGGTACCAGGAGCAGAGTTATGGCCCAATGGGAACAGTAATTATGGGACCAGGAACAGAGTTATGGGCCGATGGGAACAGTAATTATGGTACCAGGAGCAGAGTTATGGCCCAATGGGAACAGTAATTATGGTACCAGGAACAGAGTTATGGGCCGATGGGAACAGTAATTATGGTACCAGGAGCAGAGTTATGGGCCGATGGGAACAGTAATTATGGGACCAGGAACAGAGTTATGGGCCGATGGGAACAGTAATTATGGTACCAGGAACAGAGTTATGGGCCGATGGGAACAGTAATTATGGTACCAGGAGCAGAGTTATGGGCCAATGGGAACAGTAATTATGGTACCAGGAGCAGAGTTATAGGCCAATGGGAACAGTAATTATGGAACCAGGGCAGACTTAACCAATGGGGTAATTAACCAGGAACAGAGTTATGGGCCGATGGGAACAGTAATTATGTTACCAGGACCAGAGTTATGGGCCGATGGGAACAGTAATTATGGTACCAGGAGCAGAGTTATGGGCTGATGGGAACAGTAATTATGGTACCAGGAACAGAGTTATGGGCGATGGAACAGTAATTATTACCAGGACCAGAGTTATGGGCCGATGGGAACAGTAATTATGGTACCAGGAACAGAGTTATGGGCCGATGGGAACAGAAATTATGGTACCAGGAGCAGAGTTATGGGCCGATGGGAACAGGAATTATGGTACCAGGAACAGAGTTATGGGCCGATGGGAACAGTAATTATGGGACCAGGAACAGAGTTATGGGCCGATGGGAACAGAAATTACGAGACCAGGAACAGAGTTATGGGCCGATGGGAACAGTATTTATGGGACCAGGAACAGAGTTATGGGCCGATGGGAACAGTAATTACGAGACCAGGAACAGAGTTATGGGCCGATGGGAACAGGAGCAGAGTTATGGGCCGATGGGAACAGTAATTATGGGACCAGGAGCAGAGTTATGGGCCGATGGGAACAGTAATTATGGTACCAGGAACAGAGTTATGGGCCGATGGGAACAGTAATTATGGTACCAGGAGCAGAGTTATAGGCCAATGGGAACAGTAATTATGGTACCAGAAGCAGAGTTATAGGCCAATGGGAACAGTAATTATGGAACCAGGAGCAGAGTTAAGGCCCAATGGGAACAGTAATTATGGTACCAGGAACAGAGTTATGGGCGATGGGAACAGTAATTATGGTACCAGGAGCAGAGTTATGGGCCGATGGGAACAGTAATTATGGTACCAGGAACAGAGTTATGGGCCGATGGGAACAGGAATTATGGTACCAGGAACAGAGTTATGGGCCGATGGGAACAGTAATTATGGGACCAGGAACAGAGTTATGGGCCGATGGGAACAGAAATTACGAGACCAGGAACAGAGTTATGGGCCGATGGGAACAGTATTTATGGGACCAGGAACAGAGTTATGGGCCGATGGGAACAGTACGAGACCAGGAAATTATGGGCCGATGGACCAGGAGCAGAGTTATGGGCCGATGGGAACAGTAATTATGGTACCAGGAACAGAGTTATGGGCCGATGGGAACAGTAATTATGGTACCAGGAACAGAGTTATGGGCTGATGGGAACAGTAATTATGGTACCAGGAGCAGAGTTATGGGCCGATGGGAACAGTAATTATGGTACCAGGAGCAGAGTTATGGGCCCAATGGGAACAGTAATTATGGTACCAGGAACAGAGTTATATGGGGCCAATGGGAACAGTAATTATGGGAACAGGAGCAGAGTTATGGGGATGGGAACAGTAATTATGGTACCAGGAACAGAGTTATGGGCCAATGGGAACAGTAATTATGGTACCAGGAACAGAGTTATGGGCTGATGGGAACAGTAATTATGGTACCAGGAGCAGAGTTATGGGCGATGGGAACAGTAATTATGGTACCAGGAACAGAGTTATGGGCCGATGGGAACAGTAATTATGGTACCAGGAACAGAGTTATGGGCCGATGGGAACAGTAATTATGGTACCAGGAACAGAGTTATGGGCCGATGGGAACAGTAATTATGGTACCAGGAGCAGAGTTATGGGCCGATGGGAACAGTAATTATGGGACCAGGAACAGAGTTATGGGCCGATGGGAACAGTAATTATGGGACCAGGAACAGAGTTATGGGCCGATGGGAACAGTAATTATGGGACCAGGAGCAGAGTTATGGGCCGATGGGAACAGTAATTATGGTACCAGGAGCAGAGTTATAGGCCGATGGGAACAGTAATTATGGTACCAGGAACAGAGTTATGGGCCGATGGGAACAGTAATTATGGTACCAGGAGCAGAGTTATGGGCCGATGGGAACAGTAATTATGGTACCAGGAACAGAGTTATGGGCCGATGGGAACAGTAATTATGGTACCAGGAACAGAGTTATGGGCCGATGGGAACAGTAATTATGGTACCAGGAGCAGAGTTATGGGCCGATGGGAACAGTAATTATGGTACCAGAAGCAGAGTTATAGGCCAATGGGAACAGTAATTATGGAACCAGGAGCAGACTTAAGGCCCAATGGGAACAGTAATTATGGTACCAGGAACAGAGTTATGGGCCGATGGGAACAGTAATTATGTTACCAGGACCAGAGTTATGGGCCGATGGGAACAGTAATTATGGTACCAGGAACAGAGTTATGGGCTGATGGGAACAGTAATTATGGTACCTGGAACAGAGTTATGGGCCGATGGGAACAGTAATTATGGTTACCAGGAACAGAGTTATGGGCCGATGGGAACAGTAATTATGGTACCAGGAACAGAGTTATGGGCCGATGGGAACAGTAATTATGGTACCAGGAGCAGAGTTATGGGCGATGGGAACAGAATTATGGTACCAGGAACAGGCGATGGGAACAGTAATTATGATGGGAACAGTAATTATGGGACCAGGAACAGAGTTATGGGCCGATGGGAACAGTAATTATGGGACCAGGAACAGAGACGATGGGAACAGTAATTATGGACCAGGAACAGAGTTATGGGCCGATGGGAACAGGAGCAGAGTTATGGGCCGATGGGAACAGTAATTATGGGACCAGGAGCAGAGTTATGGGCCGATGGGATCAGTAATTATGGGACCAGGAACAGAGTTATGGGCCGATGGGAACAGTAATTATGGTACCAGGAGCAGAGTTATAGGCCCAATGGGAACAGTAATTATGGTACCAGAAGCAGAGTTATAGGCCAATGGGAACAGTAATTATGGTACCAGGAGCAGAGTTATGGGCCAATGGGAACAGTAATTATGGTACCAGGAACAGAGTTATGGGCCGATGGGAACAGTAATTATGGTACCAGGAGCAGAGTTATGGGCCGATGGGAACAGTAATTATGGTACCAGGAGCAGAGTTATGGGCCGATGGGAACAGGAATTATGGTACCAGGAGCAGAGTTATAGGCCGATGGGAACAGTAATTATGGGACCAGGAACAGAGTTATGGGCCGATGGGAACAGAAATTACGAGACCAGGAACAGAGTTATGGGCCGATGGGAACAGTAATTATGGTACCAGGAACAGAGTTATGGGCCGATGGGAACAGTAATTACGAGACCAGGAACAGAGTTATGGGCCGATGGTAACAGGAGCAGAGTTATGGGCCGATGGGAACAGTAATTATGGTACCAGGAACAGAGTTATGGGCCGATGGGAACAGTAATTATGTTACCAGGAGCAGAGTTATGGGCCGATGGGAACAGTAATTATGGTACCAGGAGCAGAGTTATAGGGATGGGAACAGTAATTATGGGACCAGGAACAGAGTTATGGGCCGATGGGAACAGTAATTATGGTACCAGGAACAGAGTTATGGGCCGATGGGAACAGGAGCAGAGTTATGGGCCGATGGGAACAGTAATTATGGGAACAGGAGCAGAGTTATGGGCCGATGGGAACAGTAATTATGGTACCAGGAACAGAGTTATGGGCCGATGGGAACAGTAATTATGGTACCAGGAACAGAGTTATGGGCTGATGGGAACAGTAATTATGGTACCAGGAGCAGAGTTATAGGCTGATGGGAACAGTAATTATGGGACCAGGAACAGAGTTATGGGCGATGGGAACAGTAATTATGGGACCAGGAACAGAGTTATGGGCGATGGGAACAGTAATTATGGGACCAGGAACAGAGTTATGGGCCGATGGGGTAATTATGGGACCAGGAACAGAGTTATGGGCCGATGGGAACAGTAATTATGGGACCAGGAACAGAGTTATGGGCCGATGGGAACAGTAATTATGTTACCAGGAGCAGAGTTATGGGCCGATGGGAACAGTAATTATGGGACCAGGAACAGAGTTATGGGCCGATGGGAACAGTAATTATGGGACCAGGAACAGAGTTATGGGCCGATGGGAACAGAAATTATGGGACCAGGAACAGAGTTATGGGCTGATGGGAACAGTAATTATGGTACCAGGAGCAGAGTTATAGGCTGATGGGAACAGTAATTATGGGACCAGGAACAGAGTTATGGGCCGATGGGAACAGTAATTATGGGACCAGGAACAGAGTTATAGGCTGATGGGAACAGTAATTATGGGACAAGGAACAGAGTTATGGGCCAATGGGAACAGTAATTATGGGACCAGGAACAGAGAACGATGGGAACAGGAGCAGAGTTATGGGCGATGGGAACAGTAATTATGGGACCAGGAACAGAGTTATGGGCCGATGGGAACAGTAATTATGGTACCAGGAGCAGAGTTATGGGCCGATGGGAACAGTAATTATGGTACCAGGAGCAGAGTTATGGGCTGATGGGAACAGTAATTATGGGACCAGGAACAGAGTTATGGGCCGATGGGAACAGTAATTATGGACCAGGAACAGAGTTATGGGCTGATGGGAACAGTAATTATGGGACCAGGAACAGAGTTATGGGCCGATGGGAACAGTAATTATGGGACCAGGAACAGAGTTATAGGCTGATGGGGAACATGGGACCAGCAGAGTTATGGGCCGATGGGAACAGTAATTATGGGACCAGGAACAGAGTTATGGGCCGATGGGAACAGTAATTATGGGACCAGGAACAGAGTTATGGGCCGATGGGAACAGGAGCAGAGTTATGGGCCGATGGGAACAGTAATTATGGTACCAGGAGCAGAGTTATGGGCCGATGGGAACAGTAATTATGGGACCAGGAACAGAGTTATGGGCCGATGGGAACAGTAATTATGGGACCAGGAGCAGAGTTATGGGCCGATGGGAACAGGAGCAGAGTTATGGGCCGATGGGAACAGTAATTATGGGACCAGGAGCAGAGTTATGGGCGATGGGAACAGTAATTATGGGACCAGGAGCAGAGTTATGGGCCGATGGGAACAGGTAATTATGGGACCAGGAACAGAGTTATGGGCCAGGAACAGGAGAGTTATGGGCTGATGGGAACAGTAATTATGGGACCAGGAACAGAGTTATGGGCTGATGGGAACAGTAATTATGGGACCAGGAACAGAGTTATGGGCTGATGGGAACAGTAATTACACACCACACTCCCTTCCTTGACGGGCTTTTTGTTGAGATGTTCGACGATGCCATAGATGCAGAGCGGCCCTGCGAAGCCCAGCAGATCCGCCAGGTAACGGAAGGTACTGCTGAGGAGGATGGGTCGGCCAAACGCCCGGTACATAGAACGCCAGATGGATGGAGCCTTCTCTGGGTCCTCGGCATTCTGCTAGGAGGGGGAGGAGACAGGGATGGAAGGGTTACAACTACACAGGAGAGTTCCACTACAATGAATTCCAGGATCCATTGAATGGTATGTCACTGTCAGAAGCAGAATATGAAACTCTGTCACTCCCTCCTCCACTCACCCTCTGATCCTCGTAGGCGTCTTTGAGCTTCAGGTAGTTGGTGAGGGCTCTCATGGCGATGGGGAGTTTGCCAATCTTCTTCAGTTCAATGGGTCTTTTATGGGCTCCTGTGATCAAGCCATCAATCCATCCAAATAATTGTACATCAATCAAAGTCCTTTTAACATCAGCAGCTGTCACAAAGTACTTTACAGACACCCAGCCTAAACCCCAAGAGCAATCATTGTGCTTTTAACATCAGCAGCTGTCACAAAGTACTTTACAGACACCCAGCCTAAACCCCAAAGAGCAATCATTGTGCTTTTAACATCAGCAGCTGTCACAAAGTACTTTACAGACACCCAGCCTAAACCCCAAGAGCAATCATTGTGCTTTTAACATCAGTAGCTGTCACAAAGTACTTTACAGACACCCAGCCTAAACCCCAAGAGCAATCATTGTGCTTTTAACATCAGCAGCTGTCACAAAGTACTTTACAGACACCCAGCCTAAACCCCAAGAGCAATCCATGTGCTTTTAACATCAGTAGCTGTCACAAAGTACTTTACAGACACCCAGCCTAAACCCCAAGAGCAATCATTGTGCTTTTAACATCAGTAGCTGTCACAAAGTACTTTACAGACACCCAGCCTAAACCCCAAGAGCAATCATTGTGCTTTTAACATCAGCAGCTGTCACAAAGTACTTTACAGACACCCAGCCTAAACCCCAAGAGCAATCATTGTGCTTTTAACATCAGCAGCTGTCACAAAGTACTTTACAGACACCCAGCCTAAACCCCAAGAGCAATCAATGTGCTTTTAACATCAGCAGCTGTCACAAAGTACTTTACAGACACCCAGCCTAAACCCCAAGAGCAATCATTGTGCTTTTAACATCAGCAGCTGTCACAAAGTACTTTACAGACACCCAGCCTAAACCCCAAGAGCAATCCATGTGCTTTTAACATCAGCAGCTGTCACAAAGTACTTTACAGACACCCAGCCTAAACCCCAAGAGCAATCATTGTGCTTTTAACATCAGCAGCTGTCACAAAGTACTTTACAGACACCCAGCCTAAACCCCAAGAGCAATCATTGTGCTTTTAACATCAGCAGCTGTCACAAAGTACTTTACAGACACCCAGCCTAAACCCCAAGAGCAATCATTGTGCTTTTAACATCAGCAGCTGTCACAAAGTACTTTACAGACACCCAGCCTAAACCCCAAGAGCAATCAATGCAGAAGTGGAAGAACAGTGGCCAGGAAAAACACCTGGAAGGAAGGAACCTAGGAAACGAACCTATAATCAGGGGGTTCATCCACCAGTATGTGGCCTTGGAGAGGAGGTTGACGAAGGGCTGGAGGAACCTCACTCCCAGGTCCTGAAGGTCCTCTGGAGGCTTTACCTTCTGGGGGTTGGCGAAGAACACGTACCTCTTCACGGACACCAGGACACAAAGACAGAGACAGACACACACACACCAGGTAAAAAAGTAAAAAGCCAACAGGAGCTGAAATAAAGACCATGCATCTGCTATCAGATCACATCAGTACACCACATCACATCCTCCTCTTCCTTCTTGTCTTTATATAGAACCTCTATGACCCCTGACCCAGGAAGCAGTCAGTCCACCAGTGTTCTAACTCACCCTGACCCTGATGACGTTGATCTCTACAGCCATGAGGAGTCCGTACAGAACGACCAGCAGGGCTGTGATACAGAACCTCAGGTGCAGCACTCCAACGCCGTACTCTGCAAACTTCCACAGCTTGATGGACTTGGTGATGAACGCCAGAACCCAGTAGATAAACAGAGCTGAGGAAGGAGGAGGTTGGTCACTTCGTGCACTACTTTCCCCAGAGATGTATTACAAGTATACTTTATGATGTACAGCAGAATGGTAGATGTGTAGCTAACTGTGTTTGGGCCATCTGCCATAGCCTCTAAACTACTGCACCAAAGGGAGGCTGATTCAGCGCTGCTCAAACACTAACTGTTCATTTGGAGTAATGAATGCACTGATGGTATCATTTCGACTCACCCAGCAGTAGTTTGGGGAAGTTGGAGGTTTCTATGTTGTGGTAGTACACCACAGATGTAGTGGCTGCTATGAAACCCATAAACGCTGGCATAAAGAGGTGGAGGTGATTGGTGTCCATCTGTCTGAAAGGATGGAGAGACAGGAGGTTGCATCAATACTCAAAGAAACAAAGTCACTTTGTTATGCCATGTATCTCTGCTTTATAGGTTGACGTTGTATTCAGTCTCATACAGTTAACATACAGTTAACCCAGTGGCATTCAAACTTTTTCGCCAGGATTGCTGGGGACCCCATTTTTCGCAATAATTTATCACAACCCCACCAACAAATCTAATGACACAAGCTTAAAATCAGTACATTTCGATTTTTTACATCAACAAATAACCTTTTTTTTCAAATGAAAAAAAAACAATAAATAAATTTACTCAATACAATTTTATTTTTCAAATGATCCTTCTCAAAAACGCTTGTATATTGTACCATACAATAATCTGTACTCTTAATTTTTTGTCCCCCCACCCCTCCCAAAATTGAAATATATTTTTATCAAATGTTGTGCGACACTGAAACTGTTCATGGAAGGAAGCTGCTAGCTTCAGCCACTAAATAAGCAGGTGGTGCAATCAACAGGTTTTGATGCAGGGTTTGTGATGCATCAGACGATGGCTCCGATCATAGCTTTGTGTTACTGCAGCATTGTGGAGGATCTTATTGGTTACAGTCTGGGTGAACTGGAGAGTGGGGTTATTTTGAGGGACAGTGGTTTCATTTTTCTATAAACATTGGTCTGGAGGGAAGCAAGGAAATTCAATAGTTCACTGCACCTGAAACTTGGGAGTCATTTGTTTTAGGACACAACAATGACAGAGAGGAATAGCACTTCTTCTGTAATCTCAGCAACGCAGAACAAAATCTCATGTGAACACTGGCTTCTGACCAGCTACTAACGTTTCCTTTTCCACAGTACACTACCTCTTTGGTAACAGGAAGTCGTTTTAGGGGGTTTCTTACTTGTTGGAGACGATTCCCTCAGCGATCTCACAGACGTGGACAAACAGCAGAGTGAATGTGAGGATCCAGCGCAGGTTGTGTCCAGGGAAGTGGAGCCAGGTGTTATGGTGGATCTGAACCTTAGAGCTCTGACTGCCCCAGCCTAGGGGGAGGGAAGTGGAGCCAGGTGTTATGGTGGATCTGAACCTTAGAGCTCTGACTGCCCCAGCCTAGGGGAGGGAAGTGGAGCCAGGTGTTATGGTGGATCTGAACCTTAGAGCTCTGACTGCCCCAGCCTAGGGGGAGGGAAGTGGAGCCAGGTGTTATGGTGGATCTGAACCTTAGAGCTCTGACTGCCCCAGCCTAGGGGGAGGGAAGTGGAGCCAGGTGTTATGGTGGATCTGAACCTTAGAGCTCTGACTGCCCCAGCCTAGGAGAACACACACACTCAGATAAACAGGAACATAAGCACACACGCCTAAGAACACATGCACAAACATGCAAACACACAGGGTTGGGCAGTAACGTAATCCACAAGTAATCCAAGTAATGACGTTACTCATTCAGAGTAATCCAAAGGATTACATTACTGATAACTTTATTTGTCATGTAATCTGTAATCAGTAACAGACGAAGTACACAGATAAACACAGCAGTTCATTTTAAAGCAAACTGCATTATCAAGGTTTTCCTGCCAAACAATGAAAGTCATGGATATTCTGGGTGACTCTTGGATAATGCAGGCAACTTTGGCAAGTGCCCTCAATGGTTAACTGTTTGTAAACCTTTAACTTTAATGGTCAACTGTTTGTAAACCTATAAGTCTAATCGTCAACTTTAACTGTTTGTAAACGTCAGAACATACAGTAACACAGAAACAGTGTCTCCATAAACAGTCAGAACAGTGTTATTTTTGTAAACATCTAAGACCAATGGTGAACTTCAACTGTTTGTAAACTTTACTGTTTGTAAACCTATAAGACCAATGGTGAACTTCAACTGTACAGGTGCATCAAAGCAGGGACCGAGAGACTGAAAAACAGCTATCTCAAGGCCATCAGATTGTTAAACAGCCATCACTAACATTGAGTGGCTGCTGCCAACATACTGACTCAAATCTCTAGCCACTCTAATAATAAAAAATTGGATGTAATAAATGTATCACTAGTCACTTTAAACAATACCACTTTCTATAATGTTTACATACCCTACATTACTCATCTCATATGTATATACTGTACTCTATACCATCTACTGCATCTTGCCTGTCGTTCGGCCATCGCTCATCCATATATTTATATGTACATATTCTTATTCATTCCTTTACACTTGTGTGTATAAAGTAGTTATTAGGTTATATTACTTGTTAGATATTACTGCATGGTGGGAACTAGAAGCACAAGCATTTCTCTACACGAACATTAACATCTGCTCACCATGTGTATGTGACCAATACAATTTGATTTGATTTGATTTGAAATGAAAACACACACACAAAGATTTGACCAGGAAGCATCATTTAATGTTTTCCTCAGGGACTGGGCTGCTAGTCAGAGCCATTCCCATTAAGCAGATGAGCAACAGACACACCCAGTCAGTTTCCCCAGAGTAGGCCTTCTAGAACAACACAACAATAGATTGTTATCAGTAAACGTTGGGTTAAAGTGCAGAATGTTGGATTTGTCTGCTGGGGGGCAGAGAGGCCCCCACTCCGCTAAAACCATTGACAACTGCGTGCCATTTTCAAGGAGTTGCCAACTAAATGTTACCAACTAAATCTGGTTGTAATAGGATCACCTATTAATTTATGATTATTCCATGCAAAGAAAATGTGCACATTTAGCTCCATATTATAGTTACACAGCCAGTAACTGCATGCTTTTCACCATCAGTAAACATAGTTAATGTCATTTCAGATAGGCTACAGTACGTGAGGGTAGCATATTGATTCGGCATGTAGCTAACTTGCTAAGGAAGCAATGTGTGTTTATTAGCTTGCTTCATCAGAGAAGACTTTTGGAAAGAGATTGAAATCAGCTAGTAGCCTATATTTTGAGTCTAAAATCGCCCTGGTGAAGTTGTCTCCTTGCTACTGACCTAGCTAATTTATCCACGTAAAGTTAGCTGTTAGCTGTTAGCTGTTAGCTGTTAGCTAGCCAAATTGATGTGATTGGGGAAATTACATGATAAGAGAGTGATGCTGAGAGTCAGATTTTTCACTAAAATGTATGTCAAACAAAAAACAATGATTGCCAAGTTGAACAAACCAGACCCTTATATGCACGAGGACGACTTATAACAACTTCCACTGAACATTTTACAAGAACACATTTACACCAGTGCAGATGCAACGTTTGTTAACAGAATAATGGTTTGTGCTGTTGGTGCCGTCATTCTGTTACCAAATTTTGCATCTGACCTGTTCTTCAAGAAAACTTGTTTTTCTATGTTTTCTCACAGTCCCACAACAACTCAGAGACCACGATCCCACAGTCCCACAGTCCTCCTGCTCAGTTAGATAAAGTCTGGGCCAGAGCCAGGAGTCTAACCAGCTGTTCTGTGGTCTGGGGTGAGCTGTTTTATGTTGACTGGGGAAAATGAGACTGACAGCCAGCAGATCAATGAAGAACACATTTTTTTATTTAACTAGGGAAGTCAGTTTCAGAACAAATTCTTATTTTCAATGACTGCCTAGAAACAGTGGGTTAACTGCCTTGTTCAGCGGCAGAACGACAGATTTTTACCTTGTCAGCTCGATGAATCGATCTAGCAACTTTTCGGTTGCTAGTCCAACGCTCTAATCACCAGGCTACCTGCTGCCCCACATACAGACCAGTGCTGAATGTCCGACACAAGATCAATCATAGGGCTTTACACAGAGTTTCCTATCTTCTACACAGGACTGTGAGTCTGTAACAGTGGAATTGATTAAACCCAGTCGGTGGTCAGTAGGCGTTATGATGCTTCAAGGCTTTATATGAACGGTGAGACTGAAAGCTCAGAAAGAATAAAAAATAGCTTGTATACAGTGCAGCATTTAATACTGCTTTCTGTTGGTGAAGCAGGTGTGGGGGATGACAGTAGCTTGTATACAGTGCAGCATCTTAATACTGATTTCTGTTGTTGAAGCAGGTGTGGGGGATGACAGTAGCTTGTATACAGTGCAGCATCTTAATACTGATTTCTGTTGGTGAAGCAGGTGTGGGGGATGACAGTAGCTTGTATACAGTGCAGCATCTTAATACTGATTTCTGTTGGTGAAGCAGGTGTGGGGGATGACAGTAGCTTGTATACACAGCATCTTAATAAAGCAGGTGTGGGGGATGACAGTAGCTTGTATACAGTAAAGCATCTTAATAGTGTTTTCTGTTGTTGAAGCAGGTGTGGGGGATGACAGTAGCTTGAATATAGTGCAGCAACATAACAGTGTTTTCTGTTGTTGAAGCAGGTGTGGGGGATGAAAGGATTGTTACCAAAGGCATCCTTGAATCATGTTGCTTTGGGATTGTCACGAACACACCCACATTAACACCCACACAAACACAAACACAGACCATCAGAGCTAAAGCAATTCTGTCCCCTTCTGATCCCATTGTGTCCCCTTCTGAGCCTGTTCTGTCCCCTTCTAAGCCTGTTCTGTCCCCTTCTGAACCTATTCTGTCCCCTTCTGAGCCTATTCTGTCCCCTTCTGAGCCTATTCTGTCCCCTTCTGAACCTATTCTGTCCCCTTCTGAGCCTGTTCTGTCCCCTTCTGAGCCTATTCTGTCCCCTTCTGAACCTATTCGGTCCCCTTCTGAGCCTATTCTGTCCACTTCTGAGCCTGTTCGGCCCCCTTCTGAGCCTATTCTGTCCCCTTCTGAGCCTGTTCTGTCCCCTTTTGATTCTATTCTGTCCCCTTCTGAGCCTGTTCTGTCCCCTTTTGATTCTATTCTGTCCCCTTCTGATTCTATTCTGTCCCCTTCTGAGCCTGTTCTGTCCCCTTTTGATTCTATTCTGTCCCCTTCTGATTCTGTTCTGTCCCCTTCTGATTCTATTCTGTCCCCTTCTGACCCTATTCTGTCCCTTTTTGAGCCCGTTTTGTTCCCCTCTGGTCCAATTCTGTCCATGTTTGTTTTAAACCTTTTTCTGTGTGATCTCTAGGATTAAAGGTTGTCACATGTGCACGCACACACAAACACACACATCATGAAGGTAAAGGACTATGCATGGTCCACGTACCAATGAAGAGGATAGGGAAGGTGATGAAGAGCAGGAAGACGTGAGGGACCAGGTTGAGGGCGTCCACGAAGCAGCCATTGTTCAACATCCCCGTATCCACACTGTAGGCATTCTTGGTCACATTGTTGCCACAGAACGACAGGCCAGCCATGCCACCTTATTGGTCCAGAGAAGCCTGGGGGGAGGACCCAAGCCACAAAACTGTCAATCAAGGCAAGAGCACCAGCTAGTCTAGTGGTTGGACAATGGAGAGATAAACAATGAAAGTGGTCTAGTCGTAATGCTCTTTTAAAGGTGAATCAGCTTTTAAAAAACACAGGATACATTAGTAAGACTAAAGTGCTTTCATGATTCAAATAACATTAGCCAACGGATAGAGACTCTTTATGTAGTGTTGTTGTCACGCCCTGGTCGAAATATTTTGTGTTTATCTTCATGTATTGGGTCAGGCCAGGGTGTGGCATGGGGTTTTGTATGTGGTGTGTATATATTGGGATTGTAGCTAGTGGGGTGATCTAGCAAAGTCTATGGCTGTCTGGAGTGGTTCTCAATCAGAGACAGGTGTTTATCGTTGTCTCTGATTGGGAACCATATTTAGGCAGCCATATTCTTTGAGTTTGTGGTGGGTGATTGTCCTTAGTGTCCTTGTTCCTGTCTCTGTGTTAGTTTACACCAGTAGAGGTTCTGTGTTAGTTTACACCAGTATAGGCTGTTTCTTAGTGGTTTTCGTTACGTTCTTTGTTTTGTAGTGTTGAATATTGATTCGTGTTTTACGTTGTTCATTAAACATGGATCGCAATCTACACGCCGCATTTTGGTCCGACTCTCCTTCACACCTAGAGAACCGTTACAGTTGTGGCGTCTCTTGTCTTGATGTGTGTTTTGTCCTAGTGTCCTTTTTTTTAAAAATATATATTTTTAAATCCCAGCCCTGTTTTGTGTTGGGTTTGTGGGTGATTGTCCCCGCAGGAGGTCTTTTGGTGTGCCTTCATTGTAAATAATAATGTATTCTTAACTGACTTGCCTAGTTAAATACAGGTTAAGTAAAACATTTAAAATAAACTATGCTTAGAGAGTTTACATGGATCAATAATCATTAAAGGGAGGAATGCATCATACTATTTCCCAAGACTTGACTTTTTCTAATGCAATTTGTGTTAATGCCTGTCCTTGACAACAGAGACCTCACTAACCTCTGTTGACATGGTTGACAACACTGACACTAAGAGCAGTGCACTGTTATTCACCTGCCTACACCAATTCTTCAAGGCACTACACTGGCACCACAAGTCAAACTGGAATATCTTACTACACAAATATACCTCTGCTTTATTCTGTGTTTCAAGACATGAAATGATGGTACACCTTGATAAGGAATGATCTAGTCTGATGATAGAGAAGGTTGCGGTTTATTCTAGAGAAGCATCACTGACATCCAAGAACTGCTCATCTTATTCCTCCCCTTTCTAAATAAAAGTCCTGTTGGCTCTCAAAATAATGGAGCCAATCACATGAAATAATTAAACAAACAAATGTTACCAAACGATGTTAACATTCATAGGTTTAATATTTATATAGGGCTTTTATACCAAATGCATTTTATACAAGTAGTTGTCCAATTGAAGCTGGAAAGTCGTTTTCCGAATGTTATTCTGCTAAGAACTCAACGCCACTCACAAGAAGATTCGTTTTCAGACCTCTCCTGTGAGTTATATGACCCTGTAGCTGAACACATGGCACAACATAGCATATACGGCCATAACAGAATAATAATAGAGATCAATGTAGCTTACCTCAGAGAAGTGTCCTTATTGACGCGGTTTCATTCAGGTCGCCTGGTTTTTGGAGACAGTAACCCCACAGCATAAATTGGAGGTGGTTATTTTTAGCCTTATAGCGCATCGGCTGGCCATACTGCTCCCCCCTATCGGATTTCAAAACTTGACCAAGTCTGGTGAGGCAAACTTCCCTTGCCGCTAGGGTCCAGCACCAACCATGTGGTGCGGTAAGGTACATGTGTAGGAATGGTAGACATACAGGCTACAACGTCAGGTTTTATAAAACAGATTCATATTTTTAAGAGGGTTCCATTTCTTAGGCAAAGGCTTCAGTAAATATTTATATATATTTTTTTATGAACACACAAACTGTATTCTGTGACTGAATATAAATATACGATTTGTCCATATAGTTTATACTTGGAATTGACATGTCTTCTACAAGGACATGGGAGGACCTTGGATAGGCAAGTCTACA